>NW_026570970.1:1879781-1932281 GCF_026225935.1 Boleophthalmus pectinirostris | reverse complement strand
AGAGAAGAGGATAAGAGAGTAGGGGAGAGAGAGAGGAGAGAAAGAGATGAGAGAGGAGGAGAGAGAGAGAGAGAGAGAGAGAGAGAGAGAGAGGAACAAGAGAGAGAGGAGGGGGAGAGGGATAAGAGAGAGGGAGAGATAGGAAAGAGAAGGAGAGAGAGGTGAAGAGGAGGAAAGAGGGAGAGACAGTAGAGAGGGAGAGAAAGAGAGAGATAGAAGAGAGGGAGAGGAGAAGAGAGAGGAGAGAGAAGAGGATAGAGAGAGAGAGGAGGAGAGAGAAGAGAGAGAGGAGGAAAGAGAGGAGAGAGAAGGAGAGACAGGAGGAGAGAAGAGAGAGAGGGAGAGAGGAAAGAGAGAGAGGGTAAGAGAGGAGAAAAAGGAAGAGAGAGAGAGGAGAGAGGAGAGAGGAGAAGAGAGGGAGGAGGATAGAGAGAGCAGAGAAAGGGAGAAAAGAGGAGAAATTTACAATAAAAATAAATTGTTGTGTAAACGAGGAGTTTTCTGCAGATTTGACTTTTTGGAGTTTTTCACTTTGTTCTAATGTTCCTCATCACAAACCTGCCTCCATCATCTACACATGTTTGACTAATCTAGAGATCTCTGATGTTTGATCTTCTTCATCACGATCAGATTTTGGAGATTTATGAGTCTAAAATGAAATGTAAACAGTCAAATGTTCTGATTTCTCTCATCATCTTTAACGTTCCAGAAATCACAGAATAATCAGACGTGAACTCGGTAAACAAACGATTCAAAACACAACACGGCAACAGCAACGAGCAACACTGAAGGAGGAGGAGAAGTTACACACTGCAGCTTTAACTCTTCCAGACCTGAGGGCAGTTTTACTACATTTTTCCTCGTCTGGATTTTTTTTTCTTTAATTTTGTGTTTAAACCTCCTCCTTTTAACCCGAATGAAGTGTTATACATCCTTTTTTTTCACTACAATCTGCTGCTGGAGTCGTGTCATGTGGATGTAATAAAAAAATACAAATGAAATACAGAAATACAAATGAAAAAAGTACTGTCCTGAGGAAGTGGGACTGCAGAAAAACAGAGACAAAACCTGTTTAAATCAACTGAGCGACACGACACAGAAACATCACGAGATGAAGAGGAAGAGCTCAGGGAGAAGAACAAACTGTCAGGAGGAAAACAAACTCTTGGTCTGAAAAATATGGAAGTCCATTTCCACCAGTACATAAAAAATAAAAGCCTCACAGAAAAAATGTAATTCAGCAGAAAGCAAAGGTTTTACAAATGCAATGGAGCGTGAGTGACTTTTAAACTCGTCATTATGAGTTTAAAAGTCATTATGACTTTTAAACTCATAATTATGACTTTCTGTGAGGCTTTTATTTTTTATTTACTGGCATAAATGAGCTTCCATATTAAAAAGAACCTAACATAAAATATCGGAAGACCAAATGAACCTCATTGGACTTTTTCACTTGTTCTGAACACAGACGCTCAGAACATCGACCGTTTTGACTCTTCACACTCTTTGGCAAAGTTTGGACCAATCAAAATGGACGGAGCGACTGAGTTTGGACCAAAACAAAGTTTCTATTGGACATTCGTTTTCCGGACGTCGTCACACAGTGAATGACGGAGAAGAATGACGGAAATATGATCGGAAAGATGCAACTCTCAGTTTTTTCAATGCTGTAACTGTAAATTAGTCAGACTGGTTACAAGAATTTGAGGATCATATTTTCCCAGTTTTGCTGAACAGGATTTTTGTGAGGAAGGATTCATCTCCTGCCCCAAATTGCCACCTGGTCTCAAATAAAAGCCTGGTCTGTTAATCACCCCAGACAAAGAAATATAATCTCCATGGAGACGAGTCTTGGTGGTTACAGTTCTCCTGTTCTTCAAATGTGCACAAATCTCTCCAAACTACTGCACTGTGTAACTTTTCTTATCCACCTGAGTCCGTCAAACGCTTTTTTTTCTTCATGGAAATGTTTTTGCTTTTGCTTTAAATCTTTATATGGACCTTTCATGCAGACCAAACCAGACCAAGTTCCAGGTCAGATCTGTGGAGAGGCGACTCCGCTCACAGTCACAATGTCTGTTCTTCTTGGTGTTTTTGAGCTCTAAAACCACTTGAAAATGAATAAATGTAAAGTCGAGCTGTTTAAAGTCACACTGTGGAACATTCCAAGCAGATCACTGACGTATCCATGGAAACAGGCAGGTTTAAGACGTAATAAAAGTCTCCTAACGGCCTGTGTTTGGTGTAATATGGACCATTCTAGTAAAAAACAAACAACATGTCTCCTCCCCCGGTGACACATGACTTCATAGATACGCCTTTGCCACCACCACAGACACTGGTGTCTGTTGCTCCGGGACCTGAGGACGACGCCACAAGTGCAGCTAGGCTGTCAAACAGATATAAACCCTCCTCCATCTGGAGTGCAGACACCAGAGTACTGCATCCCCTATACTCCACCCAGGTGTGGGTCACTGCACAACCCAATGAGGTGGTGTATCGCGGCCCAAAGCCTAACATTCCTACATTCACAAAGGGAGACCCCAGAGAGTTTGCCAGGCTTAAAGTGGCCCTGGATAATCTTCTGCCTGAAGATGCCACTGAGCGCTTTAAGTATCAGATCCTGTTGGACCATTTGAAGCATGAAGATGCTTTACTTATTGCTGATTCCTACATCAACTCACAGCAGCCATACACTGACACAATGACCAGTTTAACTGAAAGGTACGGCCAGCCACATCAGCTTGCACTCAGGAAGATAACTGACCTGATGGAAGTCCTCTAACATTGCTCGTGGAGACACCGCTGGCTTCAAGCGGTTTGCATTAAGAGTAAGAGCGCTGGACAGACAGAGCTCTGCTGTGGATCACATGTGACACGGTTACTGTCTAAGCTGCCACAAGATATGAGAGCAGAGTTCAAGAGGTTCCTGTATCCAATGCGTGTCACTATTCCCAGTCTTCTGCACTTCTCCGATTGGCTCAACTATGAGCTGAAAATACAAGAGACAGTGTATGAGTCACAGTGAGGTAAAGAGCAGCAATGAATCCAAGACAACACGGCGCCATGACAGTAAGAGCAACAGGAACACTAGCATCTTTCATACACAAAACAAGTCAAGTGATGGCCCCCCAGCAGAGCAAACACCAGCCACCCCCAATAAGACAGATAAGACTGCATTTTGCCCTTATTGTGTCAATACACTGCATTATCTTGACCAGTGTAGTAACTTTGCACTGCTTACAGAGGAGCAGAAATCAGCGTGGATAAAGGCCAACAGAAGGTGCTGGCGCTGTGCACGTTCACATCAAGCTGCACAGTGTCGGCTGAAGATCACATGTCCAAAGTGTAAAGGGAAACATCTGCAGGCCCTACATGATGTTAATGCAAAGTCCCCTGAGAACCCAGTAAACCCTGTTAGCTCAACCAATGAAGTCCTGTATTTAGACAGACGTTCTGGCTGCAACCAAGTCCTGTTAAAGATTAGCAGGGTGCTGTTACGCAATGGTAAGAACCTTTTAGAGACATATGCAGTACTCGACGATGGGTCAGAACGGACCATCCTGCTGTCAGCTGCAGCCCAGACACTCCAACTCACTGGTGAGCCAGAAGACCTAACCCTCAGAACTGTCAGACAAGATGTAAGGCTTATGCATGGTGCAGCAGTATCATTCACCATTTCCCCTGCAGATCAGCCCCAAAAGACATTCACTATTAAAGGTGCATTTACTGCTGAGCCGCTGAGTTTAGCTGAACACACATACTCAGTGGAGGCACTCCAGAAGAAGTACAAGCACCTTAGAGGTCTTCCACTCCAAGCTATGAACAGAGTGCGCCCCCTGTTGTTGATAGGCTCAGATTACCCACACCTTATCACTCCAGTGGCTCCTGTGCGCCTCGGACGTCCTGGAGGACCTGCTGCTGTGAGAACAAGGTTAGGCTGGACACTTCAGGGACCTATTAAGAATGGAAAACAAGCATCTGTCACTCCGCAATGCTTTCACATCTCAACCGCATCACCCACTGCTGAAATACTGCGGAATGTTGAGAAGTTGTGGCAATTAGACGTCCTCCCATATCGCAGTGAGAAGCTGGTAGTGCGCTCCAGGCAGGATCAAGAGGCAATACAGCTGCTGGAGGCTAAAACCACACGGGTGGATATCCAAGGAGTCCAGAGATATGCCACTCCACTCCTCAGAGTGAAGAACATGCCACAGCTTAATGCACCCAAAGAGGCTGTACTGGCTAATCTCCGCAGTACAGAGAAAAGACTACTGCGGGACCCAGAGAAAGCTGCTGCCTATTGCACAGACATAAACAAACTAGAGACTGCTGGCTATGTGCTAAAGGTCCCTGAAGAGGAGCTGTGCAGTGCAAAGGAATCGTGGTTCATCCCGCATCACATGGTAAGCCACAATGGGAAGAACAGGATTGTTTTTAATTGTTCTTTCTGTTATAAAGGGGACAATCTCAATGAACTGTTGCTGCCAGGCCCTACCCTCACATCTAGCCTCTTGGGGGTGCTGTTGCGCTTTAGAGAGCATGCTGTTGCTGTGAGCAGTGATATAAAAGGGATGTTCCATCAAGTCAGGCTGCTCCCTGAAGACAAGATGCTGCTCTGCTTCCTGTGGCGTGGCCTGCAGACAGAGAAACCACCCAGTGTCTATGTTTGGCAGGTCCTACCATTTGGAACGACATGCAGCCCATGTTGTGCCACATTTGCGCTGCAGAAGCACGTGTTTGACCACAGCCAAGAGGGTGAGGACGTAAGAGTGACCATAGAGAAATCCTTCTATGTAGACAACTGTCTACAAAGCATCCCCACTGTAGAGGCCAAACACCTTGTGGACAAGTTAAATGCACTGTTGGCTGCAGGTGGTTTTGAACTGAGACAGTGGGCCAGTAATGCTCCGGAGACCATCAAACATCTACCTTAAAGAAGTCAGGTCCGAAAGCAGTGAGCTGTGGCTGCAGGAGTCCAGCGCTGACCCACAAGAACTTGCCCTCGGGCTGCGCTGGCACTGTAACTCTGACACCCTGAGGTACAAGTACAACCTACTGGCCCCTCCCACACCCACCATGCGGAACATATACAGAGTCCTGGCTCGTCTGTATGACCCTCTGGGGTTCATTGTTCCCTTTACAACACGTGCTAAGATCTTTGTGCAGCGTTTGTGGGAGAAGCAGCGAGAGTGGGATGACCCATCCCTACCTGAGGACGTGCTACAACCTTGGTTGGAGTGGGAAGCAGAGTTACAGCATCTCTCCCAAGTTACACTGCCACGGTGTTATGTCAGTTCAGCCCTAGACCCCACAGACTGTCACAGGGACATTCATGTGTTTGCAGATGCTTCAGAGAAGGCGTATGGCTCAGTGGCCTATCTGCGCACAGAGGACTACAAAGGTCAAGTGGAGGTGTCCTTCCTCACTGCCCGATCAAGAGTTGCCCCCAAAAGGCAACAGTCCATGCCCAGGCTTGAGCTTTGCGCGGCTCTGACAGCTGCTCAACTGGCTGCACTCCTGCAACGTGAGCTGACTGTGCCTGTCAACAGTGTTATTCTCTGGACAGACTCCACCACTGTTCTCAACTGGTTACAGTCAGACTCATGTCGATTTAAAGTGTTTGTGGGGACACGGGTGGCTGAGATCCAGGAACTGACCAATCCTCTGAGCTGGAGATATGTTAACTCAGCACAAAACCCAGCCGATGATGTCACTCGGGGTAAGACCTTGCTGGAGCTGTCCAACAACGGCAGGTGGAGACACGGACCAGCCTTTCTGCAGCAGCCTTCACAGTTTTGGCCCATTCAGCCAGCAAAGGAAGAGCCAAAAGTTGATCCTGAATTGCGAAAGCCTGCTGTCTCCTGCCTTACCACCACCCCCGTCAAGACACCACTGCAGCTTCAGGCTGACCAGTGCTCCTCCTTCACTCAACTCATAGAGACTGTTGCCTTGTCCTGTCAAGGGGCGGCACCTGGCCAGACCACGTTCTCTGCTACAGATCATCAAAGAGCAGAGAGGGAGATTCTACAGCAGGCCCAGCAGGAGAGCTTCCCAGAGGAGTACAACTTGTTGAGCACTAACAAGCCAGTTGCATCCACTAGCAGACTGTTAACCCTGGCCCCAGAGTATGATCAGACTACAGGACTCATTAAGGTTGGGGGGAGGCTGAGACGTAGCAGTCAACTAGAGCCTGAGGCAATTCATCCTGTGGTCTTGGACCCCCATCATAAAGTAACTCATCTCATCATCCAGGACACTGACAGGGCTCTGTGTCACCCAGGCTCAGAACGCCTATTTGCCGAGCTGAGGCGCAAGTATTGGATACTCCATGGACGAGAGGCAGTCAAAAAACACCAGCATTCATGCCCAGATTGCCAGAGATGGAGGGCCATGCCAGCTGTGCCTAAGATGTCTGATCTGCCGGAGGCAAGGTTGAGACTGTTAAAGCCACCTTTTTTCTCCACTGGAATGGACTGTTTTGGGCCGTTCACAGTGAAAGTGGGCCGTCGCCTGGAAAAAAGATGGGGAATAATTTTTAAGTGCTTAACAACGCGGGCTGTGCACTTAGATATCCTATCTAATTTGGATTGCGATTCCTTTCTTATGGCCCTCCGGAGGTTTATCGCAAGAAGAGGCAAGCCAGCAGAGCTCCTATCAGATCAGGGAACAAATTTTAAAGGAGGAGAGCGGGAGCTCAGAGAGGCCTTTGGAAACACTACAGCCTGCACTTCGGGACAAGTTGGCTAAGCACCAAATACAGTTCAAGTTTAACCCACCAAACGCACCACATTTTAGGTGGTGTATGGGAAAGAGAGATAAAATCTGTCAAGGCTGCTCTTTATGCAGCTATCCAGACTCAGTCAGTTCCAGAAGAAGTCCTGAGGACTGTCCTGATAGAAGTAGTAGAAGGGATCTTAAATTCCAAGCCGTTGGGTTATGTTTCTACAGATGTGGCAGATCCCGATCCCGTGACCCCCAATCTTCTCCTCATGGGGCGGCTTGACCCCTCTCTGCCGCAGGCTGTTTATGAGGATGCTGAGCTGTTAAGCCGACGTCGCTGGAGGCACAGTCAAGTGTTAGCAGATCAGTTCTGGGCTCACTTCATCAGGCACTTCCTCCCTACCCTTCAGACACGCTCTAAATGGCATAAGGACCCAGCACAGCTGCAACTTAAAACCACAGTTATGGTGATAGACCCTCAGCTACCGAGAGCCCTGTGGCCAGTTGGTGTGGTCACCAAAGTTCTCCCTGGACATGATGGACGTGTGCGAGCTGCTGAGGTTCGGGTCAAGGACAAGACCTATATGAGACCTGTTGCACGTCTGGTGGCTCTGCCAGTCATCCCCAACACTGACTCTGACCCAGCCAGTCCTTCTTAAGTGTCAAATTTACTGGACAAATTTGGGGGCGGCTGTGTCGAAGGACATAATATATTCTGCCGGATGTTTGATTGACAGATATTGTGGCCAATCAGATGTTGTCGTGTTTGGGTTTGGTTGACAGCACTACGTGTTTTGGTTGTTTTCAGTGCGTCGTGCGGAGCTCGTGGGTGTGGGGTCTCGTGTGTGTATGAAAGAAGTGAGTAGTGGTTTGAAGAAAGGCACATGTACATGAAGCTGTTTGTAGAGTGTTTTTTGCAGTTCTTGGCAGTAGACGATTATAGAAATGTGTGTTCGAGGGCCATTATATGTTTCAAGAAAATGCTAGATGTGCTAGATGCTAAGTGCTAGCTAGCGGCCCGCTATTATTAGAAAGCTATTACCGTTTGTTTCCGACATGTTTGTTTGGCTATTTTATAGAGTGTATTATAATTTATATATCTTCCTTCTGTTTGTTTCAGGACCACACACAAATACACATACACACCCACACGAGTTCAACGTTTTAATAAAGGCATAAAACTCCATCATCTCTCATCGTGCATTCTTACCGATGCCCCCTGGTGGTCACAACAATTATAAGCCACACAACTAGTTTCCCCATAACAGATATCGTGGGCTGCTGTATCGATATATCACCCAGAGTAGTTTTTGGTTTGTTTTACTAAATTATTATCATACAGCTCTACGTGTTTGTTGTTTCGATTCTCTCAGAGTTTCAGGAGAGTCCGACTTTGTGTGTGATTTAGTTTTTTTCAATAACTAGATTTACAAATGATGAAATGTTGATATATTTTAAAATATTTTGAATAGTTTATTTATTTTGTAGTCACAAATATAAAACTGTTGTAATAGCGGCGCGTCTGAATAGAGACGGTGCTTTTTGTCACAAAGATATTTTACAGAACATTATTCAGCATTATTCATTCACTCTACACCTGCTGATGTAAACTACTGTTGTAGCCACAGCTGCCCTGGGGCAGACTGACAGAAGCACGGCTGCCATGTCAATCGGCGCCATCGGTCCCTCCGAACACCACCATCAAACTCATCTAGACACGAAGAGAAACACAAACTCCACACAGAAAGACCCGGGTGACCCGGGGATCCAACCCACAACCTTCTTGCTGTGAGGCATGAGTGCTAAACAAAAATACAGTAAATAGAGACATGTCATAATACCGGACGGATGTCGTAATACCGGCAGGTCTAAACCAGGACTAAACAAGGTCTAACCCAGGTTTAACCCTTCCAGACCGACGGTATCGTATACGATACCAGCGGACATGTTTTACATAACCGCGCATAACATTTTAACCATAAAAGATAGAGACTTATTTTTTTCCTTGTATAGATAAGACCCGTGGCTTTACGAGCATCTTTCCGGCATCATCCTACGTCACACGCACACTGCGTGGTGACGTAGTGAAAACAGGTGTCCAATAGGAACTTCGCTCTTCGGCGCGTGACGCGCTCCATCCATTTTCATTGGCCCAAACTTTGCCAAAGATTGTTGTAAGTCAAGATAGTTACTCCTCTGAGTGTCTGTGCTCATGAGCATTTGATAAAGCAGACCTAAGTACCATTATTTAGTCAAATAAATGGCAAATTACGCATAGACTGACGGTGTGGTTTGGGAGGTGTGGATGTCCTAATTAGTGAGGTCATAATCTGTTGACACCATTTGGGTGGGGGATGGGGTTGTGCATTGTGTTTGCCCCTGCTGCACTAGACTTAGACTTGTTGTAGTACATATGTAATACACAAGTTTTACACAAACTAACATTTTTTCCTTTTCTTTTGTTTAGTGCTGAGTCAGAGGATGTTCCTCAGGCTCCTCCAGATTCCCCTGTGCCATTCACTTCAGGTGTCTCCCCAGCTTCATCAGTGTCTACAACCCCAGCCACCCGTCCAGAACCATCAACACCTTCAACACCTACGATCTCCTCTGAGAGCAGGAGGAGGGGCAGGGATGGAGGACATGGAAATCCAGATCTCCACTCCTCAGTCACTCTCCACACCAGGGAGCAGCAGGCAGGATGGGAGGCTGTGCTCAGGTAAAGGGCGGGGCCTCAGTGCTCAGGTAAAGGGCGGGGCCTCATGCTCAGGTAAAGGGGGGGCCTCACTGCTCAGGTAAAGGGGTGGGGCCTCACTGCTCAGGTAAAGGCCTCACTGCTCAGGTAAAGCTCAGTCTCAGGTAAAGGCGGGGCCTCAGTGCTCAGGTAAAGGCGGGGGCCTCAGTGCTCAGGTAAAGGGCAGGGGCCTCACAGTGTCAGGTAAAGGGCGGGGCCTCAGTGCTCAGGTAAAGGGCGGGGCCTCAGTGCTCAGGTAAAGGGCGGGGCCTCAGTGCCAGGTAAAGGGGTGGGCCTCACTGCTCAGGTAAAGGCCTTCAGGTAAAGGCTCAGGTAAAGGGGCGGGGCCTCATGCTCAGGTAAAGGGGGGCCTCAGTGCTCAGGTAAAGGGCGGGGGCCTCACTGCTCAGGTAAAGGGCGGGCCTCACTGCTCAGGTAAAGGGGCGGGGTAAAGTCTGACCTGTTCATTTTCAGAAAGTCCTGGTGTTTGACACAAAGAAATACAAATTGAATTCACATAATAATAATAACACAGTTTTGTTTTGTATGTGAACTAGAAGTGCACAGTCTGATCTTTGAACACTGAAGAGTCTCAAAGTGAGTGGTTTTACTGTACAGGAGGAAACAGGTGACACAAAGGTCTGCACACAGATCCCGCTTCAGTCTTTGCGATCGGGGATTTAAAGTCTCGTAAGATTCTCCTCGTGTCTGTGCGTTCGCTTTCTGTCGCACGTTTAAAAATGTTCCAAATCTGTAGTGTGTGTCGGCCGTGACTGCTGCTGCGAGCCTCATCGTTCTGCTCTTTAAATGTTCGTATTAATCCGCTACGTGACCGGGTTTTTCATTTTTGTTTTGTCTGTAAATCGATTCCTAAAATGCAGCTCTGAATTCTCCCCTGTAACCGCAGGCGTCGATGAGCTTCATTTGACTGGGCGGAGCGATTTCTTTACAGTCTGTGGACGTCTAAAGAGGAAAAGGACTTGGATTTCAGCATTTTCAGTTTGTATTTTGGATTTAGATGTGAGTCGTTTATCATTGAAAGACCAACACACTGTGAGTAAAACACAGTGATAATAATTAAAATGAAATGTGAAGTTTTTGAGGCGCCTATGTTCTATTTTTGTCATAATTACACGAGGGATTCGGGACATAAGCCTCTGCCGTGTCCTGCTTTACATTAGTCCTGGTTTAGTCCTGGTTTAGTCCTGGTTTAGTCCTGGTTCAGTCACATCAGGACTTGTCACTTTTTAGTTCTCTCCTTGTCTCCATCTCCTCTTTATCCCTCTTCTCTTCCTCTGACTTCATCTCTATGTAGCGGGAGGGCATCTGACACACACACACACACACACACACACACACACACACACACACACACACACACACTCTCTCTCTCCTGAGGTTCAGTGTTTACAGTGCAGATGTGGGCCGCCTCAGTCCAGCCCTGACCTGAATAAAAACAGAGCCGTGTTTCAGCGCCGCTCCCCGGGCGCCCGTCGGCCAATCACAGCCCTCCGCACGCACGCGCCCATCAGCTCGTCGGTTTACGGGCTGAGAACGGTCGACGAGAACACGGCGAGCGGAGAGAAACGAGGAGACGACGGGAGCAGTCGTCACCACTCGTCAAGGGAAACACCACACACACACACGAGGATAACAGGCCCAAAAACCACAACTCTGAACAGATTTACACCTCGTGATGTCATAGAGTGATACAGGACGTGATCTACTGGGTTTTTAAACTCCGTACACCTTAGACTTAGACAAACTTTATTAATCCACAAGAGAAATGACTTGGACACAGTGTATTATAATAACAAAAGAAGATTGGTGCAAACTAAAAATACTGAGTTAAAAACAAAATACCAAGTAAAAAATAAAATATAAAATTATTAAACTTAACACTTACTTTTACATTTGTGGTTGATCAGAAGCTCAGACGTCTGCTCCGCTGTGAGAGGGAAGAACAGAGACGTCACACACTGCAGAAACAGCTCAAATGTTTCTTTCTCTGTGACAAATGAAGCTTGAGAAATATTAAAATCCAAATCTAAATTAAACAGATTCTTAATTAACAGAAAAACACAACGGGCCTCGTTTATGAAAAGTTCTCACGAGCACGTTTGTACTTAAGTCCTTCATGAGAACGATTTTGGGCTTTCACAAAACTTTTTTAACTGAAAATGTTCTTCTGGGAAAAACAAAGTCAGTCAGTAATAATCATCATGTAACGGACGTAAATAAAAAAGTAAAAGTACTTTCAGTTCTGGTTTTCTGGTCGGCGACCGAACTAACAAGACAAGTTTCCAATCCACATTAATTCAAATAAATAAAGATGTGCGTGTCTCAAGAACAACGGCGAAAAACAGACAATAAATATATTTATTTTATATTTAAACAAAAGAAAACAGAAATATGGTGCGTTATATTGAGGGCCACAAACTCAGGTTCACCTAGAGTCTCCAAATATCTGGGTTTCACGTGACGTCAGGAAGTGAAGTGACTGGAAGAAGCTGTTAAACACTGTTGAGTCTTTGTCTGGAAAATGCCCATGTGTTGTGTAGTTTACGGGTTAGGGCTGTGCCAGTCGTTCTAACCGAGAGAAGGAAAAGCGATTTTTTTTAGAGAACCGAATATAGTCGTCCACAAAGGTCAGAAATGGGAAAAGCCGACAGAACAACGCCGTAAAAAGTGGATCACAAACCAATGTTTACGGTCGGGAGGAGCAGAATCCACAAATCATTAATGACTAACGACATTTGTTGACATGAAATAGTTGGGACAGATCGATCACTGCCGATACACTGCAGTTTTTTTCCAAAACTTCTATACACGTAAAATAAGAGAAACACTCAACCCGGCAAAGACCAAACCATCATCATCACGTCGACGTTTTGCTCTGAGGTTGTGGACTAGGGTTAAAACTTTTTGAACTTTTTTTCCAAAATCAAAGTCCTGCATCATGATTGGATGAACTTTTTGGTATAATTGAAGAAACTAATCTCCATTTTCAACTCTCTTTTAAAAAAGTCCCCCGAAACAAAAAAATATTGACTCCACATTACAGCCGATGATATGAAATGTGAAACTGTGTTAAGTTTTCACAAGGACCGTTACAAGTCAATGTGACTGAACATGGATCAATAATAAGTTGTTCTGCATCATAATAAACTGGAGTTTCACTTTCTATTCTTGTTTCACTTTATAAACCATTTAATTCATCGTTGTTAACAACACTGACAATCATCATGTTTGGACTTTTAGTTTCCTATTTTATCTGATCTTTACCCTGATGATGTGTTTTGTTTGTGTTATTCAAGAGAAAATTGTCTTTGGTTCTTTTATGATTGAACAGATATGAACCTTCTAACTGTTTTATTCTGGTTGTTGTTTTACCAAAACTTCATTTTGAGTCCGGGGGAATTTAAAAAAAAAATTTGACCAACTGAAGGTCAATTCGTTTCATTACTAGAAAAAGTTCATCAAAATATGATACAGGGAATAGAGGCTGTAAAAAAGTTTATAACATTAATGTAGACACGTCCACTGACAAAAAAGTTACATGTCTCCAAACTTTTGAACTTTGCCTTCATCTGTTGTCTGGTGTAGAACGACGTCTGAAGAGCTCAATAGTTGGTGATCTCCTCTGCCTCGATTGTCAAAAATTCTCTCATTTTCAATAAGATCAGGGTCACGTCCAATATATTTGTCGACTAACTGCTCGTACTTTTGCCTCGTTACTGCCTCTAAATCCTGACAATAAGAACTCTTCTCCATATCTGTGTTCTCCAGAGCCGTGTTTGTTTGTCGTGTTTGTTTGTCGTGTTTGTTTGTCGTGTTTGTCTTCACTTCCTGCCCTCCACCTGAAGTTCATGCGTCATCGTGATCACGTGACTCAAACCCTCCTATTGCAAACTCCACGACTGAGCAGCAGAACGATGATTGAGCTTTTCGACCCTGGTCGGTCAGTAATCAATAAATCCAAGAAAAGTTTCTGAAAAAAACTGAACGTTTAAAGCTGCGTGGGCAGATTCGTTCATTCGATTCGCTCCAGTTCACGCGATAAATTAATGACATGACACAGAAGCAGATGCATTTTTGATTTGCTGCGAGTGGATAATTTAAGTTTGGATTTTTATTCCCTGCAAGGACTGAAATAATTTGAAATAAACATCAATCAAGTGTTTTGTTTTTTCTTTTCAGAGTTCAATATGTTTTTGTTACGTGCAGAAATAAACTTCCATGTCTTTTGTTTCGTTTCATTGATTTCATAAATACAACACACTCCAGTCTTTCACACAGAGTCACAGGTAGAACAATGACCTGCAGTGTTTCCTCCTTTCAGACTCAAAGTGTTTTGTGGCTCCAGGTGTTTTGTTTCTTTTCTGTGGGAGTCGCTCCAAATGGCTCTTTGAGTTATTTAAACCCCTGGACTCGACAGATCAGTGTCGCTGTTACTCAAAATCTCATTATTATGATCAGAGTTTTGGCATCATGAGACAATTAAAATGAAATGTAAACTGTAAAATCAAAACAAGACCAGAAAACTCATTGATTAAAGTGAATCCGTGTATCATTCGTTCATTTGTTTTTCAATATAAAACCAAAAATAAGAAAACGAAAAAACAACAGTTTTCTTCGTTATTTGTCTCCAAAACCAAAATGAAAAAAACAGATAATGATTCATTTTTTCAGTTTTTGATTTAGTGTTTAAATGAAGAATGGAAAAAACAGATAACGGCCGTTTCCCGTTTACGTGACTTCAGTGACTGCGATGCCGAACTTTTGCACCGGGTACGGACTGAACCAGGACTGATCCAGGTCCGAGACCGAGAGACCGGGACCAGAGCAAAGCTGAGACCAAGACCAGTGGTCCGAGTGGTTCCGTGTCATCGTCTGTGCGCTGGTTCCGTGCCGGGAAAGTGAGATGTTCTGTGGACTACAGGTCCGGACGAGCTGCTCTGGTCCTCCACACTCAAGAACCACGACTGGTTCTGAGGTGGAGAAAAACATCCAACTGACACTTTCACACCAATGAAAACGAACCGAACTAAGAGCTTTTGGTTCTAATGGACCAGGTCCGGGACCAGACCAGGACCAGAGCGGGCCTGAGACCGAGACAAGACCGAGACAAGACCGAGACCAGATCGGAGGCTCAGAGCCCACGGCAGAACCGGAGCTCGAAGTTGAGGCTTGGACCCTGCGGAGGCTCAGAGTCAAAGTTTGGAGTCCGCCCCAGTCCCGCTCTGGTCCCGCTCTGGTCCCGCTCTGGTCTCGGTCTGGTCCCGGACCTGGATCAGTCCTGGTTCAGTCCGTACCCGGCGCAAAAGTCCGGCATCGCAGTCACGGACGTCACGTAAACGGGAAACGGCCAAAAAAGTGTTTAAATGGACATCAGAAAATAATATTTACCTAAAAATAACTATATTTATTCATGTTCATTTTTAATTATGTTATGTTATGAAAGTCCTTTAGAAGTGAATTTAAATGTATTAATTTATTTTAGTTTATTTAATTTGTGATGCTTACAGTAGATTTTTTATTTTTATTTATTTATTTTTTTGTAAAATAATTGCTCTAAATTGAAAATGTCAATAAATTAAGTTATTAAAAAAAAAAAAAAAAAAAAAAAACTACACCAAATGGACATAATTGGCTTTTAAAATTTTTTTTTTTCTTCACGTGGCCCAAATTAATTTCAGATTTGTTTGCGTTATTTTAGTAGAACATGAGCATTTAATAAAATACAAATATACAAATAGAAAATCCCTGTTCGCTGTTCGTCATTAGTGAGATTAGTTCTTTACTTCAGGTTTCCGTGGCGACGGTTTCTCTCCAGCTCTTTATTTATATATATATTTATATCTCCCCGCCTCCTGTCGAGCGAACGAATCCTAATGCTGCAGGTCACACGGTTTACAGCAAATGAAACCAGCTCATGAATCAGACTCGGATTGAATGTAGAATAACAGCATTTTCACACAGTCTCACAGTCATGGAAATCCTGGAAAAGTCATGGAATTCTGTAAATTCAATGAAAGTTTTGGAAAAGCTGTAATTTGAGTTTCTCTTTCCCTCCGCTCCAGTGTTTTGTTCAGTTTTCATGAGTCTGTTCTGATTATTTCTGAATCTTTTGTTTTAAAGAGACGACAATAAATAAACGCACTGACAGGATTTAGAAAGTTCAAAAACTATAATCAAAACCATAAGGCGAGTGGAAAGAGTTAAACATTTCAGATTTAACTCTAAAAGTCTGATCAGTTCTACACATGTAGGAGCCGTAAATTCATGGAAAAGTCACTTTAGGTCACGAAAAAGTGGAAAAGTTTTGAAATTTTTGTCTGTGAAAAAGAGTTGGAACCTTGATTTGCTGCGATAATCTTTCCATCTGGACTCGCGCAACAGAATCATGAAGTCAATTGTAAAGTTTTCTCTTGTGATCATCAGGAAGTGCACGTCAGCATGGTAGTTGTATCTTTACCGCGACGTCAAACAGAACTCTGCTGGAGAGTCTGAAAGTTCAGAAACTCATCGTGTTGATTGTTTGGGAGGCGCTGAAAGAATAAGTTTGGAGGCTGCGCATCGGTTAAAACGAACTCGTTCTGTTTTTCGCATTTTGAATTCAGAGATCAGGCCGAGCACATTTATTATGACGTTATGAAATACCTGAGACGCTTTAGACGAGCTTCATTCCGTTGGCGGACGGGAGACAGGCAGTGGCAGGAGACAGATCTATTTCCAAACTTTTTACGATCTCTATAAAGCGGATCAGGGAGCCGGGGCCAAATGACTGATCCCAGATGTGAAGACGAAGCCCGAGGCCAGAGCGCCGGCGCATCCTCCTCGTCTCGCTCTTTCAAATGGAAATCAGCCACTTGTTTCTTTTAATAACAGTCCCAGTATTACACCTTCTGTACACAGACTCCCGCAGCGTCAGGTCCTGGACTCATGATGTTTCCTCGTCAAAAACAGAGCTGCAGTCGTGTTTGTTTCATTCACATGTTTGAGTGACTCTATTATTCGTCTACATCTGCAAAGCTCTAAATCAGAGGTGTCAAACTCATGTTGTTCTGGGGGTCGTGTCCGGATCAGAAAACTCATGTCATATAAACCCCAAAAATAACAATAAGTTCAAATATTTGTGCAGAGAAACACAAATCTATTACAGAAATCTTTTTTAATTGATGAACTCTTTCTTTTACAAAATATTATAATATTATGAACAACCTGAAACTTTAAGAAAAATACAATTTCAACACAAAGTTTGAACATGAACTTGTCTGTAAACAGGAATAAGTCCATTTTTGTTGTAAAATCCTGCACTCGGCTCCACTTTTCTCATGTTGGACATTTTTCTGATGAGGGTGTCACGGTCAACAGTCAAAACGATCGTCCTTTAAGAGCGTTTGGAAAGAGACAAGTCTTCATTTGTGCTGCTCTGGTGGGAGGGGCCACGTACAGAGACGCTGGAGACGCTGCTGTGATAAACACCACAGAAAATTAACAACATTTTAATAGAAAATATCATTAAAATATTTCAGTAGAAAATCAGTCAAGGGCCAGATTAAAGGTCTTGGAGGGCCGGATCTGGCCCCCGGGCCGTATGTTTGACACCTGTGCTCTAAATGCTCTGTTCCACCTTGTGATGTCATGAAGCGGGAGTTTTTAATCCTTTAGGCACCGGAGATTCTTTTTATGAAACTATTTGATTTTGACATTTTCATTTCAAAAGGCCGTAACTTAAAAGTGATAAAAGATCGAGACTTTCTGTAAATTAGAGAAATATTAAGGAGGATCCAAAGTTTATGCAGGGAATAAATTTACACATTTAATTTGCATTTATGATGTCATACGGCAGTGGCCATCTTGGATTATAGAATTTTTCTGAAATGTCTCATGTTTGATGATAAAATGTCCCTCACCCTGTGGATGCGACGCTGCACAAGCCTCAAGGCTCAGGTAAAGTGTAAACAAACGTTACTGTTTGTTTGTGTGACAGTTTTCTGAAGTGAAGTTTTTGAGACACAAAAGACAAACTCACTGATGCAAAAAACCCAAGACACTCACGGGTTAAAATAAAATGCCTTTATTAAACCTCTCAGGCTCAAATTAATTTTTAGTATCAGGAAAAATCTGATATTTGGGGAAAATTATAATATGGGTTAGTGATATACAATCCTGACTTTTTTATCCTTTGTAAACAAAAAAAGTACTTTGCACTTCAGGCCGTTTGCGTGGAGTCGTTCTTGCACAGTTTGCATCGTCCACGTTTATCAGCCTGGACGGGAGAAAAGCTCCTGAGTAAAAAAGGCTCATAAAATATGGATGTGGAGTAAGTAGGTACTTGGCTTTTAGCTGTTGCAAATCTACAACGTCTGCCTGCAGAGGGTTAATTTACATCACGTCTTAATGAACAAAATTACAAAGTCCTGATGCGTTTCAGTATATGACTTTCCTCAGGGGACAAACAGAGTTATGAGTAAATATGAGTGTGAGTTAAATACAAAAACCCACCAACAGGAGGAGTGGAGCCTCACCTGTGGACACCACCTGAGACACGCCACAAGAGGGCAGTGTTACAACCACGGACTCTCATATGTACAAAACATATACAAAAAATACAACTCAGTTATAAAAACACAGAGACGTCCAAATCTTCAGTGAGCCCAGGATATTTTGTTGCCTGTAATTTATAAATCCAGGAAGTTTCACAATATTTAAGTTTTTCAATCCGGTTTCCTTTTCGTAAAGAGTCTGGTCTGTGATCGAGTCCGTGGGCCTGCAGATTAAACATGTCACTGTTATGAAAGTCCAAAAAGTGTCTGGCTGTAGGATCGTTGGTGTTGCCTGTACAGAGAGCAGAAAACCTTGCAGGTAGAACAAACAAATAAATAACAAATGTTGTTTTTCAACTGATTAAGTGTTTTATTGTTGATTCCTTTTATGAATGACGGTCCAGAAAGGACTTGGTACTTGACATATTTGGTGCAATGGGGACAGTTGTTACACTTAAAAGGTCAAAAAGAAGCTTAGAGAGACAATGTGCTGGAAGCATCCGGAGAGTTCTGCAGGATTGGCTTTTGAGGCGCTGTTTTCTTTCACACTCTTCATCAAAAAGGTGAGAGTGAACTTCACTTACTGCTCACTTATACAAACCATATTTTAGTAGAATGTCTGATTTAGGTAGCGGCTCTTTTGAACGGTTCAAACCTCTCAGGCTGAGCTCCTCGCTGATCTTCCTGGAGTTTTATCCAACTCATTTTGGATTTTTTCATCGGCCCAGATTAGTAACAGTTCTTCTGTTTCTCCATCAGACCACCTGCTGCTGCTGCCAAACCTCATAACAATTACAGTATAATTACTAAACACCGTACAGTGTTGGTTATTGTAACCAGTAGTCACAGTTTACAGAGAACATTTTGTATGTGGAGCGAAAACAAAAAAAACCCGTTTGTTAATGTAGAGGAGCAGAAGACAAACAGACTGAGCTGCACTTTCTTGTTCTTGTGGTTTTACAGAAACATCACGTCTTGGTCTTTGCAGTGGAAGGTGTTTCTTGGTGAACAGTTGGAGACTTTCACTTTGGCGTCGACTTTTTAAATTCATAACCATACAAAATGTTCGGTTATGAACATACAAAATGTTCTCTGTAAACTCGGGATGATTTCTTAGTCAGACAAATGTTTCCTTTTTGGTTCTTCCTGTGGATCAATCCTGCCCATCACCTTCACCTTTCACTATTTTTCAATTCCGTTGGGAAGAGAAACAGTTTGAACAGAGGTTTGAGTCACACACATCTGATTCACTTTTGCATTTATGAAGTTCACAAACAAATTTCTTGAGTCGTTTTCCGCTGTTTGGATCCAACAACCACAACAATTAACGACGTCCGAATCCCAAAATTAAAATATGACAATATCAGAACCAGAAACAAAAGTGAAATGGTTCAAAAGACTTGAAAAGATCGACTTTGACAATAGACACGTCCCACTGGGAAAACAAACATGGAGGTTTGATCATCACTTTTTCGGAAAATCCTTCTCAGTGTGAATTGCACATTGTCCGGACGTCTGAGATTGGGGCTGCATGTATGACGCTCACACTGGACAAACGTGCCGCGCTGTAGGAGTGACGTGTGCTTGGGGTCGGTTCTAAAGTCCTAGTGTGAGTTAAACATGTGAATGAAACAAAACACGAGTCCAGTGTGTCTGTGTGTGACGAGGAAACGACATCAGGACACGGATCAGAAAGTGGTGGAATATTAAACCTTTAAAATGCTGCTCGAAATCAGATGAATATTTTAAATTAATCCCATTGCTCATGTAGACGTCTGTGTGTGTGTGTGTGTGTGTGTGTGTGTGTGTGTGTGTGTGCGTGTGTGTGTGCGTGTGTGTGTGTGTGTGTGTGTGTGTTCGGTGTTTGATATTCTCGTCCTCAGTCTCATTTACCCGCAGAATCTGTCGCTCCTGTTAAATATTCACACACTTTTATCGAGCAGGAGAATCCAATCTGCCCGTGTGAGTCTCGTTTGTCTCACGCTCAACGACTCTGTCCTCAAATCCACCCTGATCGTCCACCAATGACCATCTGAACGCGCCTATACCGATACAGATACCGATACCGATACCGATACCGCACAGCAGAGGTGGGAGCAAGACGTCGTTCTGCAAGACTGGTCCTGTTTTAGTCCTGGTTCAGTCCTGGTTTTAGTCCTGTTTTAGTCCTAGTTTAGTCCTGTTTTAGTCCTGGTTTAGTCCTGTTTTTAGTCCTGGTTTAGTCCTGGTTCAGTCCTGTTTTTAGTCCTGTTTTAGTCCTGTTTTAGTCCTTTTAGTCCTGGTTTAGTCCTGTTTTTAGTCCTGGTTTAGTCCTGTTTTTAGTCCTGTTTTAGTCCTGGTTTTAGTCCTGGTTTAGTCCTGTTTTAGTCCTGGTTTTAGTCCTGGTTTTAGTCCTGGTTTTTAGTCCTGGTTTAGTCCTGTTTTTAGTCCTGGTTTAGTCCTGGTTCAGTCCTGTTTTTAGTCCTGTTTTAGTCCTGGTTTTAGTCCTGGTTTCAGTCCTGTTTTTAGTCCTGTTTTAGTCCTGGTTCAGTCCTGGTTTTAGTCCTGGTTTAGTCCTGGTTTAGTCCTGGTTTAGTCCTGGTTCAGTCCTGGTTTTTAGTCCTGTTTTAGTCCTGGTTTAGTCCTGGTTCAGTCCTGGTTTTAGTCCTGTTTTAGTCCTGGTTTTAGTCCTGTTTTTAGTCCTGGTTTTAGTCCTGGTTTAGTCCTGTTTTTAGTCCTGTTTTTTAGTCCTGGTTTAGTCCTGGTTTTAGTCCTGGTTTTAGTCCTGTTTTAGTCCTGTTTTAGTCCTGGTTTTAGTCCTGTTTTAGTCCTGGTTTTAGTCCTGTTTTTAGTCCCTGGTTTTAGTCCTGGTTTAGTCCTGGTTTAGTCCTGTTTAGTCCTGGTTTTTAGTCCTGGTTTAGTCCTGGTTTTAGTCCTGTTTTAGTCCTGTTTTAGTCCTGGTTTAGTCCTTGTTTTAGTCCTGGTTTAGTCCTGGTTTCAGTCCTGTTTTAGTCCTGTTTTAGTCCTGTTTTAGTCCTGGTTCAGTCCTGGTTTAGTCCTGTTTTAGTCCTGGGTTTAGTCCTGGTTTAGTCCTGGTTTAGTCCTGTTTTAGTCCTGGTTTTAGTCCTGTTTTTAGTCCTAGTTTTTAGTCCTGTTTTAGTCCTGGTTTAGTCCTGTTTTAGTCCTGGTTTAGTCCTGTTTTTTTAGTCCTGGTTTAGTCCTGGTTCAGTCCTGGTTTAGTCCTGTTTTAGTCCTGTTTTAGTCCTGTTTAGTCCTTTAGTCCTGTTTTTAGTCCTGTTTTAGTCCTGGTTCAGTCCTGGTTTTAGTCCTGGTTTTAGTCCTGTTTTAGTCCTGGTTTAGTCCTGTTTTTAGTCCTGGTTTTAGTCCTGTTTTAGTCCTGTTTTAGTCCTGGTTCAGTCCTGGTTTTAGTCCTTGTTTTAGTCCTGGTTTAGTCCTGGTTTTAGTCCTGGTTCAGTCCTGGTTTTAGTCCTGTTTTAGTCCTGGTTTAGTCCTGTTTAGTCCTGGTTTAGTCCTTGTTTAGTCCTGGTTTAGTCCTGGTTTAGTCCTGGTTTAGTCCTGTTTTTAGTCCTGGTTTAGTCCTGGTTCAGTCCTGTTTTTAGTCCTGTTTTAGTCCTGGTTTAGTCCTGGTTTAGACCTGGTTTAGTCCTTGTTTTAGTCCTGTTTTAGTCCTGTTTTAGTCCTGTTTTTTTAGTCCTGTTTTTAGTCCTGTTTTAGTCCTGGTTTAGTTCTGGTTTAAGAAGGAAAGGAAAGAAGGAGAGAAAGAAGGAGGGAGGAGTAGAGGAGGAGAGGAGTGGTTTGAGCAGCGGGCGGCAGCTTCACGTTTCACCCTAACACACGACCTTTGACCCCCGCCTCCATATATGGGCGCAGAG
Source organism: Boleophthalmus pectinirostris (assembly GCF_026225935.1). Classification (NCBI taxonomy): domain Eukaryota; kingdom Metazoa; phylum Chordata; class Actinopteri; order Gobiiformes; family Gobiidae; genus Boleophthalmus; species Boleophthalmus pectinirostris. The sequence goes on along the minus strand of NW_026570970.1, from coordinate 1,910,403 downwards.
GAAGTCCATCACACCTCGCAAAGAGCCGGCGGGGGGGTGGCCGCATGAGTCCGGCTGCTACGGCTTTTCTCGTTTGCAGAAATTTGTCCACGTTTGGAGCTGGAGTTTTTATTTTACGTGTAAATCTGGAGACCGGAAACACTCGCGGGGGGTTTGACGTTTTGAAAGTTCAAAGTGAGTCGTGTCAGAGACTGAAAGGTTCCTGCGCCCTCTGCTGGACACACGGGGAACTACAGCAGGTTCACTGAGCTTCTGGGACTACTGACTTTAAAAACACAAAGGAGCTCTTGGTGCAGACAAAAAGCGATCATTTGTGGGAGTTAAAGAGTGTTTTCAGGTTGTGGGCTCGCCTCTCCACAGATCTGACCCAGAACTTGGCCTGGTCACGTTTCGAGATAAACGTCGATGAGCTTCATTTGACTGGAGCTGAAACTGTGGAGACGAAACAATCACACAAACACGACTGGACAGTGTGTGGTTCTGTTCTGTTCTGTTCTGTGTGTGTGTGTGTGTGTGTGTGTGTGTGTGTGTGTGTGTGTGTGTGTTGTGTGTGTGTGTGTGTGTGTGTTGTGTGTGTGTGTGTGTGTGTGTGTGTGTGTGTGTGTGTGTGTGTGTGTGTGTGTGTGTGTGTGTGTGTGTGTGTGTGTGTGTGTGTGTGTTGTGTGTGTGTGTGTGTTGTGTGTGTGTGTGTTGTGTGTGTGTGTGTGTGTGTGTGTGTGTGTGTGTGTGTGTGTGTGTGTGTGTGTGTGTGTGTGTTGTGTGTGTGTGTGTGTGTGTGTGTGTGTGTGTGTGTGTGTGTGTGTGTGTGTTGTGTGTGTGTGTGTGTGTGTGTGTGTGTGTGTGTGTGTGTGTGTGTTGTGTGTGTGTGTGTGTGTGTGTGTGTGTTGTGTGTGTGTGTGTTGTGAGTGTGTGTGTGTGTGTGTGTGTGTGTGTGTGTGTGTGTGTTGTGTGTGTGTGTGTGTGTGTGTGTGTGTGTGTGTGTGTGTGTGTGTGTGTGTGTGTGTGTGTGTGTGTGTGTGTGTGTGTGTGTGTGTGTGTGTGTGTGTGTGTGTGTGTGTGTGTGTGTGTGTGTGTGTGTGTGTGTGTGTGTGTGTGTGTGTGTGTGTGTGTGTGTGTGTGTGTGTGTGTGTGTGTGTGTGTGTGTGTGTGTGTGTGTGTGTGTGTGTGTGTGTGTGTGTGTGTGTGTGTGTGTGTGTGTGTGTGTGTGTGTCTCTTTGCTCTAAACAAACTCTCAGTCTGATTTTTCTCAGTGACGAGGACGAGTTCCAATGTAATGAAGTAAAATACTGGGGTCAGAATGTACTCAAGTAAAAGTAAAGATGACCTATTTCAAAAACTACTTTAAAAATGACAAATGACTCATAAAAACGACTCGATTTCAGTAACGTGAGTAAATGTTATTCTTTACTTTCCACTGGATGATGTCATAAAGTGAGGGGTAAGTGTCAGAGACGCTCCTGCCCAGAGCGACGGGTGTGGAAATGTTTATGACGCAATTACATCATTCGGGAATTATCTGTTTTCCAAATGTGGAACTGTGGAAAAGATTCAAGTTTCAATCTGACGCAAAACCGACTCTGAGATTTGATGTTTTTACCTCCTCAAAAAACAGACCTGGACTTGTGTTTGTCTCATTCACATGTTTGAGTAACTCTTTATTTTTAGTCTGTTTACGTCTACAAAGCTCCAAACGCTATGTTCCACCTTGTGATGTCATGAAGTGGTAGTTTTCAAGTGAGCAGCTTCACCTTTAGTTCAGTAGAGATCGACAATCCCAGAAGTGAAATCAGTTGTGGTCGGCCTTATGTTTTAATTCTGGTCGCGTTTATTGACCTCGAACTGATTTTCTGTGCTAATCTGTCAAAATGTTTTAGTACGACTTTGGTAAATTACGAAGCCGCGACGCTTGATGGATTGTCAGAGTGTTAGGCCACGTTCAATTCTGATTTTTGGTGAAATCTGATGTTTTTTCAGCTCGTTCACATTTCCAGTTAAATGTGACTTGTATGTGACTCCAGTGTGAACATTAAACGGTCCAAAAGTGTCCCACATGTGACACTGGAGACACGACGACGTCAACCGCAGCGAGCGTCTCTGTGTTTACACAAGTTGAACAAACATGGACGCAGCATCGAGCACCTGGAGATTTTAAAGTTCCTCTCGTACCGGAGCCACAACATGAACAACTGACTTGTTTTAAGGAGGAGATTGAGAAGGAGAAGGACCAGGTTTTTGGGTGGTGTTTTTGGTGTTTTGTGGTGAGTGGAGATGTGCTTCACTTCAGTCACATGGAGTTCATTAACAATTTTCTCTACTTCAGTGCAGAATAGTGACGTTTGTGTCTTGTTGATAACGTGTAGGTGGATGAATGTGACTTTGCCGTTCACACTGAAGTCACATGTCAAAAGATCAGATATGGATCAGGTTCAGGAGCACAGATCCAAGTGTCCTGGGTCATGTTTGAAAAAATCAGATCTGTGTTGTTCAGACTAACAATAAAAGATCAGATACAAGAACATAGAGACAAAAAATCGGATCTGGGTCACTTCAGGTGCAGCCATAAGCTCACGCGATTGGCACGTGACCGTATGACGTCACCGAGAGTGTTACGATGATTGGTGATACCGGACCCAGGTGATTCTGTGACGCGAGATCCCGCGAGAATGCACCGAAATACCGCAAGATTTAAAGGTTGTATGGAGGATTGTTTTTTTGTTTAAAATTGTCATTGAAAGTTTAAAATACCATTACAGAGACGCAGCAGCTTTGTAATTATAATGACCAAAAAAAAAAAAAGAATGAAAATCTATCAGTTGTGGACGTAGTGAGGCCAGATAAACATCAGCCAATAGAAAACGAGGCTCCCTCATTTTCTATTGGCTGTTAGGTTGTCAATCAAACTCCCTAGTGTAACTGAGTCGTCGGCGCGCGGGGATTATGTGGTTTATGCGGCGGTTCTTAGAGGCTTTTTCAAACTGTCGCTTCCTCGCATTTCGCACAAAGTTTGTTGCGACGGCGGACGAGAATCCACGACCAGTTCGCCGCAAAAGAAAGTCGGTTTTTGAGGTCGCTGAAAGAAGAAGAGAAGGGGAAAAGGAGCGAAGACAAACTGAGGTGATTCTTGGAGATTCCTTCCACCGATGGTGCGACTGAAACAGACGAAGGGTCTAAAAACTGACACGTCGGTCGATAAATTACTTCTAGACAGGAAACTTCAACAGTGATTCTGAACGAGCACAAGGACGGTCGCTGTATTTCACTTTAAAAAATCCTCTATACAAACTTTAAGACTCTTTTCAGGCCGCCTCCAGGGGAAGCTGACCGGAGCCAGAGTCAGTGGAGCTGGAAACACAGGTCACCTAAATGTCCAGTCACTCAGAGGTCCACGGGTCACTCGGGTCGCCCAGGTCCACGGGTCACTCAGAGGTCACGGGTCACTCAGAGGTCCACGGTCACTCAAGGTCACTCACAGGGTCGGGTCACTCAGAGGTCACGGGTCACTCAGAGGTCCACGGGTCACTCAGAGGTCCACGGGTCGCCCAGAGGTCCACGGGTCACTCAGAGGTCCACGGGTCACTCAGAGGTCCACGGGTCACTCAGAGGTCCACGGGTCGCCCAGGGGACAGCGGCGAATCCAGGTGGTCTCAGGTGATTCAGAAGAACGGCCGTCAAACTTCGTGATTTACAGAACGACACAAAAGAGACGTCACTGCGGTCGTGTGTTTGGAGGAGGAGACAGGTGGTGCTTTGGAGGAACTTTCACATCACTCATGTCAGGGATAAGTACAGAGAAGAGTCCAACGCACACACACACACACACACACACACACACAGAAACACACACACACACACACACACACACACAGACACACACACACACACACACACACACACACAGAAACACACACACACACACACACAGAACACACACACAGAACACACACACAGAAACACACACACACACAGACACACACACACACACACACAGACACACACACACAGACACACACACACACACACACACAGACACACACACACACACACACACACACACAGAAACACACACACACACACACACAGACACACACACACACACACAGAAACACACACACACACAGAAACACACACACACACACACAGAAACACACACAGACACACACACACACACACACACACACACACACACAGACACACACACACACACACACAGACACACACACACACACACACACACACACACACACAGAACACACACACACACACACAGCACACACACACACACAGAACACACACACAGAACACACACACACACACACACAGAAACACACACACACACACAGAAACACACACACACACACACACACACACACAGAAACACACACACACAGAAACACACACACACACACACACTCTCACACCTGTTTGAGGCCTCATCTTTGCCCTGAAACCTGCCCACTTTTGCCCTCGCTGCTTTTAAACCCTTAACGCCCGGGAACTCGACACAAACGAGTCCCGCGACACGAACAGAGTTTTTAAAATCAGTTGCACCTTGTCACTCTGACCTCGTGCAGGAGCCACTGCCACCAAATGTCACGGGTTCGTCCAAAATAAATCTAAAATATGACGACGGCTCAGTCGGGAAAACTTCACTTAAGCGTGTTTTTTATTCAGACCACAGCCGACGTGCAGAGGGCAACGATTACAGAGGAACTGACGAAGCAGAGTCCAGAAAAAAGAAGGATTTTCAACAATATTTACAGCAGCAGCAGCAGCAGCAGCTCACAGTCAGACCAAGGACAGAAAACAGAATGAATTAAATACCACTTAGCCCCTCCCCCTGGGTTAAACCAATTAACAAAACACAGGGTTTTAAGGATTAAACCTGGGCAAAAATTGTGCTCATGAACATAAACTTGGAAATAGACATAATAAAACATAATCTGGTTATCCTTTATTCAACTTAATAAACTAATCAATCAATCAGTCAGTCAAACTTGATTCATAGAGCGTTTCTCATACAAAAAATGCAACACAAAGCGCTCAAAACTAAACAAAATAAACACACAAATTAGTGATGGGCATTCGATGAAATTTTCTTAATCGATCGTCAGAAGAATTAACGATCGATTATCGATTAATCATTAAGGTTTTTATATTAAAATGATCATCATTATTATTACTATCTGCACTAATCTGCATCAATAAATTCAACTTTACGACATATAAACATAACGACTCTAGATCCACATCAGCTGTTTGACATTATAATGTGTTTAATTCAGTTTTGTTCAAATCTCACAGAAACAAAACTTAAAACCACATCACTAATTTACATAAACTAAGTGAAGATAAAACTCCAGCTCTTGTGTCGCTGATGTGGTTCAACTTGTGTTGGATTAAAAGACATGACTCAGGTGAATACAGGTCAGTGTGACCAGATTTGTGTTTGTCAAAACCAGGACAGCGTACGGGGGGAGGGGGGGGGGGGCCTCGTCATCCACATTGAGCGACTCTCACCTGGAAAAACTTTTTCCCACTGGACACAGAAACATATGTGCTGCTTTATCCACTGTGCACATGGACTCACACTTGTCCCAACGCAACGGAAAGTGTGGAATTTCTTCTACAAATCCTGGTTAAATCCACATTTGTGCTTCGGTTCGTTACAGACTGACCCACTGTTTGTGTCTCGCTCCTTCTGATGCAGAGACACATGTACACACCTGTTTGGTCACGACTACACAAACATACATTCAGTTTGTTGATTTAAAATGAACGGAATCGATGAAATTCTTAATGATCAATTATCGACTAATCGACTAATCATGCCCATCCCTAACACAAATTGACGCAGTGGTCGAGTCTGAGATCACGTGACCTCCAGCAGAGTCCAGGTGGTGGGAAACAGTTTGTGTACGAGACCACGGGACACATGAGCGAACCTGCGGGGAAACAGTCTGTCAGAGCTTGAAGGAAACACTGCTGATGAAGACGAAAGACGGTCGGGGGATGACGTCAAGATGACAAAATCACACGAGCAAAACAGGAAATCAGATGTTCGGACCTGACAGCAGATCCTGGAGCTTCACAGATGTACTTCACCCCGTGTAGATCATCACGGCGTCCAAAAGCGTGAGAACGTGGAGGGAGTGTGAAATGCAGCTGTTGTTTCCCAAACGGCTTCATGTTCATGCAAATCTGAACCTCTGTGAACGAGACGAGAGCCTCTCCACGCTTCACTCAAACATCTGAATATAGAATCACACCGGAGAATAACCCCGAATCCACACCAGGAGCTGCAGCAGCGCTTAAAGGTTGTATGGAGGATTTTTTTTTTGTTTCAAATTGTCAATGAAAGATTAAAACACCATTACAGAGACGCAGCAGCTTTGTAATTATAATGACCAAAAAAAAAAGAATGAAAATCTATCAACTGTGGACGTAGTGAGGCCAGATAAACATCAGCCAATAGAAAACGAGGCTCCCTCATTTTCTATTGGCTGTTAGGTCGTCAATCAAACTCCCTAGTGTAACTGAGTCGTCGATTATGTGGTTTACGCAGCGGTTCTTAGAGGCTTTTTCAAACTGTAGTTTCCTCGCATTTCGCACAAAGTTTGTCGTGACGGCGGACGAGAATCCACGACCAGTTCACCGCAAAAGAAAGTTCATTTTTGAGGTCGGTGAAAGAAGAAGAGAAGGAGAAAAGGAGCGAAGACAAACTGAGGTGATTCTTGGAGATTCCTTCCACCGATGGTGCGACTGAAACAGACGAAGGGTCTAAAAACTGACGCGTCGGTCGATAAATTACCTCTAGACAGGAAACTTCAACAGTGATTCTGAACGAGCACGAGGACTGTCGCTGTATTTCTCTTCCCTTAAAAAAATCCTCTATACAACCTTTAACGTAGGCGGAGCTGTGTGTACTAAACCAGGACTAAACCAGGACTAAACCAGGACTAAACCAGGTCTAAACCAGGACTAAACCAGGACTAAACCAGGACTAAACCAGGACTAATCTTGGAGAGAGAAAGAGAAATCAAACCCTGAGGCCCGCGGTGCAGTGTGTCTGAAAAGAGCGACTGCTGCACGTTCCTCCTCGTCTCTGAGCTCTGCACTGGTCCTTTCACCCCCGAGCACATTCAGACAGTGAGTCCTGGTTCTGGTTTAGTCCTGGTTTAGTCCTGGTTCTGGTTTAGTCCTGGTTTAGTCCTGAGTCCTTATAGAATTGGTGTCTGACATTGTAAATCACGTCGTCCACTTCAAGGATTCACTTTTCCTTGTCCATCGTGAACCTTTCCTTGGACACAGCTCGTTGTTTACGTCGTTGTATTGACTTTGGTTAAGTTATTTTGAAAGGGCATCGGAAGTTTATTTTGACACCGCGTGTTTATTTCCTGTCTTTCCCTCCTGAAAACCTCGGAGACGCACCGTTAACGTGGCAAAATTAGAAGTCCAACCTCTGGAGCAGCGTCAGGGTTAGACGCTCGTTGGATGTGTGTGTGACTCTGTCGGTGTGACACTGTCAGACCGGTTGTTACGACGCAGCTCGTTTGGGGTGAGGGAAGTAACAAAAATAAAACCAAGATGTAAAATGGAATAAATTAAATAATGTTTAATTAACAGGAATGTAAAGGTAAATTAACAAAACAGACTAAAATATACAGAAAACAACCTAAACTAAGAAACAGAACAACAGAATAAACAGTTTTGTGCCAAAAAAGGGTCACGCAGACTTACAAAAAACGAGTGGTAAAATGAAGGGACACACACAAAACCAAAACACAAGTTCCCCAAATTAAACCACATAAACCACAAACAGAATCGAGTGACCAAATCAAAAAAGGTACAAAACAGAACTAAACTAAACTAAACTACACACACACAAAATGTCAGACTGACCACCAAGAAAACCAGCCCCGAACAGGTGCTGGTCGTCTCCTTAAATAGGGGGAGGTGACTGCAGGTGAGGTGGGCGTCGTCCTGCCCCACCAATCACGGACCAGGGCTCGTGCAGCAGGAATCCAGGTGTGTCAGACTCATTTAGACACACAGAACAAACTGGAACTAAGGCCTGGGGCCATAACACCGGTTCAAATGAGGTTCTAAAGCTGCACGTCTGCTGCGTTGCTCTTTGGTGTGAACTGGGGGTAAGTCACAGGAAACACACAAACCAGGAACAGAAGTCACACTTATAATCTGAAAAATACAAGTACAACTACAGGACTGAACATAAAAGAGAAAACTGCACAAAGTAAAGTTGGACTAAACCCTGATCCAGAGTTTGACCTTCAGCTGCAGCTCGGACCGAATCCTGTGGAAATGCCACTTCATCCACAATCCATCTGTTTGGACAAATCTGCCACGATCAGAGTCTGAGTCTGAGGCGAACGCAGACGTGTTCGGGTTTATGGATTCACAGAGACGGGGAGTTTAAACAGAACACGTTACTCTATTTCTGTAACGCTGTTTTGAACTTCCATGGACAATTTGAAACTAAAACCAATCGTCCAGTCGAGCTTTAAGAGTTTATACACGAGCAGCGAGTGTGGAGGGAATAAATAAAGACGAGTGGAGCTTGGAGAGGCTCTGACGGGTTTGAAAACACGACGTACATGTGACGTGTTATTACTTTTACTGCGTTTTCCTGCGAGAGGAGGAGGGAGGAGGAGGAGGAGGAGGAGGAGGAGGAGGAGGAGGAGGAGGAGGAGGAGGAGGAGGAGGAGGAGGAGGAGGAGGGAGGAGGAGGAGGAGGAGGAGGAGGAGGAGGAGGGAGGAGGAGGAGAGGAGGAGGAGGAGGAGGAGGAGGGAGGAGGAGGGAGGAGGAGGGAGGAGGAGGAGGAGGAGGAGGAGGAGGAGGAGGAGGGAGGAGGAGGAGGAGAGGAGGAGGAGGAGGAGGAGGAGAGGAGGAGGAGGAGGAGGAGGAGGAGGAGGAGGAGGGGGAGGAGGGGGAGGGAGGAGGGAGGAGGAGGAGGGGAGGAGGAGGAGGAGGAGGAGGAGGAGGAGGAGGAGGAGGAGGGAGGAGGAGAGGAGGAGGGAGAGGAGGAGGGAGGAGGGGGAGGAGGAGGGAGGAGGAGGAGGAGGGAGGAGGGAGGAGGAGGAGGAGGAGGAGGAGGAGGAGGGAGGAGGAGAGGAGGAGGAGGAGGGGAGGGAGAGGAGGAGGAGGAGGAGGAGGAGGAGGAGGGGGAGGAGGAGGAGGAGGAGGAGGAGGAGGAGGAGGAGGAGGAGGAGGGGGAGGAGGAGGAGAGGAGGAGAGGAGGAGGAGGAGGAGAGGAGGAGGAGGAGGGAGGAGGAGGGAGGAGGGAGGGAGGAGGAGGAGAGGAGGAGGAGGAGGGGGAGGAGGGAGGAGGAGGAGGAGGAGGAGGAGGGAGGAGGAGGAGGGAGGAGGGAGAGGAGGAGGAGGGAGGAGGAGGAGGGAGGAGGAGGAGGGAGGGGGAGGAGGAGGAGGAGGAGAGGGGGAGGAGGAGGAGGGGAGGAGAGGAGGGAGGGAGGAGGGGGGGGAGGGAGGAGGAGGAGGAGGAGGAGGAGGAGGAGGAGGAGGAGGAGGAGGAGGAGGAGGAGGAGGAGGAGGAGGGGAGGAGGAGGAGGAGGAGGAGGAGGAGGAGGAGGAGGAGGAGGGAGGGAGGAGGAGGGAGGAGGAGGAGGAGGAGGAGGGAGGAGGAGGAGGAGGAGGAGGAGGAGGAGGAGGAGGGAGGAGGGAGGAGGAGAGGAGGAGGAGGGAGGAGGAGGAGGAGGAGGAGGAGGAGGAGGAGGAGGAGGAGGAGGAGGAGGAGGGGAGGAGGAGGGAGGAGGAGGAGGAGGAGGAGGAGGAGGAGGAGGAGGAGGAGGAGGAGGAGGAGAGGAGGAGGAGGGGGAGGAGGGAGGAGGGGGGAGGAGGGGAGGAGGAGGAGGAGGGGAGGAGGAGAGGAGGGGAGGAGGGAGGAGGAGGAGGAGGAGGAGGAGGAGGAGGAGGAGAGGAGGAGGAGGAGGAGGGAGGAGGAGGGAGGAGGAGGAGGAGGGAGGAGGAGGGAGGGAGGAGGAGGGAGGGAGGGGAGGAGGAGGAGGAGGAGGGGGGAGGAGGGGGAGGAGGGAGAGGAGGGAGGAGGAGAGGAGGAGGAGGAGGAGGGGGAGGAGGCGGGGTCAGGTGAGGGTGGCGTCTTACATCTGCCGTCGCACTGATAACAAATCAAATAAAGCAGAAAAATGAAGCCTGGAAATTCCAAAAAGGGACAGAACAGGTCACTGGTCTCTGCGTCGGTGTCATTTATGGTTCTACGGTTTGTGTCTCACTGTCCCAGATGAAGAAACACTGACTCCTGTGACGTCCTCCAAAACAGAGCTGGACTTGTGTTCGTTTCATTCAAATGTTTGAGTAACTCTTTATTATTTTTATTAGTCTGTCTTAGTGCTGTCATGCGATTAAAAAAACTGAGAGATTAATTAATTATGATCTGTAATTAATTAATCTAATTAATCTCTTTTTAATCTCACCTAAACATTGCTGAGAAAAGCTTCAAGTTGAGGTATTTTCATTTAAATTCATTATTACATTATTGTGGCAGATCAAAAGACTGATATAGAACAAAAAAAGTGACTTTATAAAGTCATTTATTGTTTAACAAATAATTTGGCTGTTGAGCCCAAGTCTCCATGAATAAGAAACTGTTTGTTGTAAAGTAGCAAAGACGAGGAAATCTGAACATAATAACTTTTGTCGACTTAAAGACAATAAAAAGTCCAGTCTTTCCTTAACCATATTAAAAATATTATTGATAGAGAAATGCTTTATATATGAGATCACTGGTTTTAGTCCTGGTTTAGACCTGGTTTAGTCCTAGTTTAGTCCTGGTTTAGTCCTGGTGTTAGTTCTGGTTTAGTTCTGGTTTAGTCCTTAGTCCTGGTTTAGTCCTGGTTTAGACCTGGTGTTAGTTCTGGTTTAGTTCTGGTTTAGTCCTGGACTGGGTTAGTCCTGGTTTTAGTCTTGGTGTTAGTTCTGGTTTAGAGGCGCACAGGAGGAAGTGCGGTTTACGCAGCGTACGCGAGAAAACGTTTGCAGCGCACGGGAGCACGTCGGTGAACCAGGACTAAACCAGGACTAAACCAGGACTAAACCAGGACTAAACCAGGACTAAACCAGGACTAGACCAGGACTAAAATCAGGTCTAAACCAGGAGTAAACCGGGACTAAACCAGGACTAAACCAGGACTGAACCAGGACTGAGTGTTGAGACGAGCACAGAGGTGCGCCCACGTAGACTGTCGGGTGATCAGGACTGAGACCGGAACCAGACCAGGACTGAGTTCTAAACCACTTCTGGCTTAGTCCTGGTTTAGTCCTGTTTAAGTCCTGGTTCAGTCTGTTATCTGTTTTTTTTCCATTTTTCATTTAAACAAAAAATCAAAAACTGAAAAAACGAATCATTATCTGTTTTATCATTTTGGTTTTGGAGACAAATAATGAAGAAAATCAATGTGTTTTTTTTTTCATATTTGGTGTTTTACGGTGTTTGATTTGGTCAAAAACTCAAACAAGACTCACACAAAGTTTAAAAATCGGCTTGGGGAGAGTCTGTGGACCTGTTGAGTTTTCAGTTTGAGAGAAAAGCTCAGTCTAAATGTGCAGAGTTTGTGCGTTAAAAAAGTGTTTGTGACGAGGAAACGGATCAGAAAACATCCAAACATGGAGCCTTTAAATTTCCGTTCATTTCCAAACTTGACTTCGTTCCCGTCCAGTGCGTCTCGTTCCTCAAACCGCCGCTCGTATTTAGTCTTTGTGTCGCCGTCTGATTTGTGATTGGAGCGGAGTTCTGTTGGGTCGTTGCCATGTTTACCGAAAAGTGTCGACGTCTGACAGGAGCAGAAACTCAAGTCGACTCAAACGGAGCTTTTCACGGCAGCTCCAGGTCCAGTTCAGGCCCAAAAAAGTCCAGTCGCCTCCTGAGCCGCTCCCAGACCAAACATGAACCTCACTTCAGTCTACGTCAAAACTTAAAGCTGCACTGTGGGACTTTTTTTTTGGTTTTGGGAGTTCGTCTCCTGCTTGTTTCTATGGAGACGTCGCTGCTCTGCCTGGAATGTTCCACAGTGTGACTTTAAACAGCTCTAGTCCTCAGTGTAGACTTGGTTTAGTCCTGGTTTAGTCCTCATTTAATCTGTGGTTTAGTCCTGGTTTAGTCCTGGTTTGGATCTGGTTTGGATCTGGTTTAGTCCTGGTTTCCAGTCCTGGTTTCAGTTCCTGGTTTAGTCCTGGTTTAGTTCAGTCCTGGTTCCTGGTTCAGTTCTGGTTCAGTTTAGTCCTGGTTTAGTCCTGGTTCAGTCCTGGTTTAGTCCTGGTTTAGTTTTTCCTGGTTCTGGTTCAGTTCTGGTTCAGTCCTGGTTTAGTCCTGGTTTAGTTCAGTTCTGGTTTAGTCCTGGTTTAGTCCTGGTTGGTTTAGTTCTGGTTCTGGTTTCAGTCCTGGTTTAGTCCTGGTTTAGTTTCCTGGTTTAGTCCTGGTTTAGACCTGGTTTAGTCCTGGTTTAGTCCTGGTTTAGTCCTGGTTTAGATCCTGGTTTAGTCCTGGTTTAATCCTGGTTCAGTCCTGGTTTAGTCCTTTGGTTTAGTCCTGGTTCAGTCCTGGTTTAGTCCTCCTGGTTTAGTCCTGGTTTAATCCTGGTTCAGTCCTGGTTTAGTCCTGGTTTAGTCCTAGTCTTAGTTGGGGTGAATTGTAAATTTCAGTTTTGAGTAAATCAAATGATTTGTACTTTTTTAAAGCAGAACTCATTTTATTTCTGTGTGATGAATGACAGTTCAGTTTAAGTTCAGGTTTACATACGTACACTTCTGTAGACACTTTTGTAGACAGTTTTTTAGAGGCTCTGAGTCCTGGTTCACCTCCTCACCCGATGGCGGAGGATATTTCTTCTAATCAAGTTCACTTCAGGGTAATTTTGGTTTGGACTGGACAATATTTTATTTTGGTTTTATTTCCTGAGATCTCAGATGTTGTTTTGGCCAAATGTGTCAAGATATTTTATGTTATTGTAATTTACTGTGGATGAACAAAAGAGCTGAACAATAATTATCAATTCTACATTTAATCATCGATATGTTGATGATCTAGTGCAGGAGAGTCACACTCATTTTGTTCCGGGGGCTTTGATCCTAAAGTGTCTGGATCAGAAAACTCATGTCATATAAACCCCAAAAATAACAATAAGTTCAAATATTTGTGCAGAGAAACACAAATCTATTACAGAAATCTTTTTTAATTGATGAACTCTTTCTTTTACAAAATATTATAATATTATGAACAACCTGAAACTTTAAGAAAAATACAATTTCAACACAAAGTTTTAACATGAACTTGTATGTAAATAGGAATAAGTCAATTTTTGTTGTAAAATCCTGCACTCGGCTCCACTTTTCTCATGTTGGACATTTTTCTGATGAGGGTGTCACGGTCAACAGTCAAAACGATCGTCCTTTAAGAGCGTTTGGAAAGAGACAAGTCTTCATTTGTGCTGCTCTGGTGGGAGGGGCCACGTACAGAGACGCTGGAGACGCTGCTGTGATAAACACCACAGAAAATTAACAAGATTTTAATAGAAAATATAATTAAAATATTTCAGTAGAAAATCAGCCGAGGGCCACATTAAAGGTCTTGGAGGGCCGGATCTGGACCCCAGGCCGTATGTTTGACACCTGTGCTCTAAATGCTCTGTTCCACCTTGTGATGTCATGAAGTGGGAGTTTTTAATCCTTTAGGCACCGGAGATCTTTTTTAAAACTATTTGATTTTGACATTTTCATTTCAAAAGGCCGTAACTTAAAAGTGATAAAAGATCGAGACTTTCTGTAAATTAGAGAAATATTAAGGAGGATCCAAAGTTTAAGCAGGGAATAAATTTACACATTTAATTTGCATTTATGATGTCATACGGCAGTGGCCATCTTGGATTATAGAATTTTTCTGAAATGTCTCATGTTTGATGATAAAATGTCCCTCACCCTGTGGATGCGACGCTGCACAAGCCTCAAGGCTCAGGTAAAGTGGAAACAAACGTTACTGTTTGTTTGTGTGAGTTTCTGAAGTGAAGTTTTTGAGACACAAAAGACAAACTCACTGATGCAAAAAACCCAAGACACTCACGGGTTAAAATAAAATGCCTTTATTAATCCTCTCAGGTTAAAATATTTTAGTAGAAAATCAGCCGAGGGTCAGATTAAAGGTCTTGGAGGGCCGGATCTGGCCCCCGGGCCGCATGTTTGACACCTGTGATCTAGTGTGTTTCTTTTGAGGTGGAATCTATCATTTTATTAACTATTCGACCTATTTCCTCCTTGAACTTAGATTTCCATAAACCTCAGTTTAGACATTTAGAGCTTTTTAAAAACAGTGTTACAAAAGAAGAGAAACAACAGGCAAAAGAGATGAGAAAAAAAAGCACTTTGTCAAAATGGGAGACTTTAGTGAAAAGAAAAGATCCATTTAGACTATGAGCTTGTATAAGTGATTAAAAAAAAAAACATAAATTCTAAAATGAAAAAAGTGAACATGAGTGGGCGTGTCTGGGGGGAAATTTTCTAAGAAATGTTAAAGTTGAAGAATAAAAATCAGTGAAGCGTGAATCACCGTGGACACTTCCTCCCGCGGGAAAGAAGAAACTATTATAAAATCAAAGCTCTTTAAAGTAAATTGTGCATTATATTTGAGGATGTCAGCGTTTGAGGAGCATGTTACAGGTTTATGTTTGTGTCGTATGTTTTTCTCAGATATTGTTTCAGGTGTTTCCATGTGGACGGAGGAATGTGCGTCTGACTCAGCACTAAAACTCTGATGGTTTGTGCAGAGCTGAAGGAAACAGACGGACGCTCCTTTTAAAAACAGAGATGATGAGACGCTCAGACAGAAGCTCAACGTCTGCGCTGAAATAAAAACAAATCAGATCAAGTAAAAGTACAGTTACATGGATTATACTTCATATACTGTATATTCTGTTACCAGTACAGACACAGGTGCAGGACAAATACTGTGTGTGGAACGAGCAGCTTCAGGTCAAAATGAATCCAAAATAAGTGAACAAGTGTCTGCAGCTTTGTCTTGTGTATATATATATATATGTATATGTATATATATATATATATATATATATATATATATATATATATATATATATATATATATATATATATATATATATATATACATATATATATATATATATATGTATATATATATATATATATATGTATATATATATATATATATATGATATATATATATATATATACTATATATATATATATATATATATATATATAATATATTATATATATATATATATATATATATATATATATATATATATATATATATATATATATATATATATATATATATATGTATGTATATATATTTTTGTGGAAAGAAAAAGGAGAAGAAAAAGGGAAAAAAGCATGAATGGTACATGATGCACAGGCTCTGTTGAACATATGAACTGTCCCTCTCACATGTGTGTGTGTGTGTGTGTGTGTGTGTGTGTCTGTGCACACACACACACACACACACATGCAGTGTATTTATCTGTATGTATAGGTGATAATATATAATGTATAACATGTGTATGTAAACCATCCAGCCATTTTCTTCTGCTTCTCTGGGGTCGAGTCTCGGGGGCATCAGTCTGAAGCAGAGACTCCCAGACTTCCCTTCACCCCAGACACTTCCTCCAGCTCCTCCAGTGGGACCTGAGGTGTTCCCAGTCCAGTCCAGAGACATGGTCCCTCCAGTGTGTCCTGGGTCTCCTCCTCCCGGTGGGACATGAACACCTCCTGAGGGACACGTCCAGGAGACGTCAGAACAGACGTCCTCCCCTCAGACGCTCCTCTCCACGTGGAGGAGCAGCGGCTCTACTCCGAGCTCCTCACTCTGTCTCTAAGGGAGACGCCCAGACACCCTGCGGAGGAAACTCATTTCGAGCGCTTGTATCCGCGATCTCGTCCCTTCGGTCACTACCCAGAGCTCATGACCAGTATGTATGTATACTTGTGTACATGTACGTGTATGTATGTGTGTCTATGTGTATATATGTATATATAATATGTATTATTAACTGTATTATATATCTTTTTTCTTTTAATGTACTATTATCTTTGTTATTTTTGTTTCATTTTTGTCTCTCTTTTGTTATATTTTGTTTTATTTTCTGAAAATTATGAAAAAAAAATTGACATAAAAAAATAGTTCTGTGGTTTATTGCTGTTTCTGTTTCTCGTCGTGGATCAACAGTGATTTTCTAAAATGTGAAAATAAACACGTCGCTGTAAACGACCAAACATGTTTGTTCACAAAACTGAAACGATTTTTCAGGTTCATTCTTCAGCAGCAGAACTTCAAATAAACCAGAAAAAAAATAAAATGTCAGAATTAAAATAGGCACACGGTCACACGGGAGGAGCTCGGAGTAGAGCCGCTGCTCCTCCACGTGGAGAGGAGCGTCTGAGGGGAGGACGTCTGTTCTGATGTCTCCTGGACGTGTCCCTCAGGAGGTGTTCATGTCCCAGCGGGAGGAGACCCAGGACACACTGGAGGGACCATGTCTGTGTTCAGACTGAACCTGAAGTGACCCAAATCTGATCTTTTAATGTCTGAACCACACAGATCTGATGTTTTCAAACATGACCCAGGACACTTGGATCTGTGCTCCTGAAACTGATCCATATCTGATCTTTAACATGTGACTTGAGTGTGAACAGTCAGGTCACATTCATCCACCTACACGTCATCAACAAGACACAAACGTCACTATTCTGCACTGAAGTAGAGAAAACTGTTCATGATCCATGTGACTGAAGTGAAGCACATCTCCACTCACCACAAAACACCACCACCAAAAACCTGCTCCTTCTCCTTCTCAATCTCCTCCTTAAAACAAGTCAGTTGTTCATGTTGTGGCTCCGGTACGAGAGGAACTTTAAAATCTCCAGGTGCTCGATGCTGCGTCCATGTTCGCACGCTCGCTGCGGTTGACGTCGTCGTGTCTCCAGTGTCACATGTGGGACACTTTTGGACCGTTTAATGTTCACACTGGAGTCACATACAAGTCACATTTAACTGGAAATGTGAACGACCTCGAAAAAACATCGGATTTCACAAAAAAATCTGACGACTCAGAATCCCCCCCGTTTTATGTATTTTAGCGTGTGTGTGTGTGTGTGTGTGTGTGTGTGTGTGTGTGTGTGTTTGTTCCTCCTTGTGGAATTTGACAGATTTGTTAAGCAGTTTTCAGTTTTAGGGGATTATTTTTCTGCAGATATTGAGATATATATTTTTGATCCATATTAATCAGGATAAAAATGTAAAAAAAAAAACAGAAAGAAACACAACACAGACGAGCTCCGGTTCCAGCGTTTGAGAAGCTCCGGCTCGTCTTCTCTCTGCGCTCTTTTAGTCCTGGTTTAGTCCTGGTTTAGTCCTGGTTTAGTCCTAGTTTAGTCCTGGTTTAGTCCTAGTTTAGTCCTGGTTTAGTCCTAGTTTAGTCCTAGTTTAGTCCTGGTTTAGTCCTTGTTTAGTCCTGGTTTAGTCCTGGTTTAGTCCTGGTTTAGTCCTGGTTTAGTCCTGTTTAGTCCTGGTTTAGTCCTGGTTTAGTCCTTAGTCCTGGTTTAGTCCTAGTTTAGTCCTGGTTTAGTCCTAGTTTAGTCCTAGTTTAGTCCTGGTTTAGTCCCTGGTTTAGTCCTGGTTTAGTCCTGGTTTAGTCCTGGTTTAGTTTAGTCCTGGTTTAGTCCTGGTTTAGTCCTGGTTTAGTCCTGGTTTAGACCTGGTTTAGTCCTAGTTTTAGTCCTGGTTTAGTCCTGGTTTAGTCCTGGTTTTAGTCCTGGTTTAGTCCTGGTTTAGTCCTGGTTTAGTCCTGGTTTAGTCCTGGTTTAGTCCTAGTTTAGTCCTGGTTTAGTCCTGGTTTAGTCCTGGTTTAGTCCTAGTTTAGTCCTGGTTTAGTCCTAGTTTAGTCCTGGTTTAGTCCTGTTTAGTCCTGGTTTTTTAGTCCTAGTTTAGTCCTGGTTTAGTCCTGGTTTAGTCCTAGTCTGGTTTAGTCCTGGTTTAGTCCTGGTTTAGTCCTGTTTAGTCCTGGTTTAGTCCTGGTTTAGTCCTGGTTTAGACCTGGTTTAGTCCTAGTTTAGTCCTGGTTTAGTCCTGGTTTAGTCCTGGTTTAGTCCTGGTTTAGTCCTGGTTTAGTCCTGGTTTAGACCTGGTTTAGTCCTAGTTTAGTCCTGGTTTAGTCCTGGTTTAGTCCTGGTTTAGTCCTGGTTTAGTCCTGGTTTAGTCCCTGGTTTAGACCTGGTTTTAGTCCTGGTTTAGTCCTGGTTTAGTTTTAGTCCTGGTTTAGTCCTGGTCCTTTTAGTCCTGGTTTAGTCCTGGTTTAGTTTTAGTCCTAGTCCTGGTTTAGTCCTGGTTTAGTCCTGGTTTAGTCCTGGTTTAGTCCTGGTTTAGTCCTGGTTTAGTCCTGGTTTAGTCCTAGTTTAGTCCTGGTTTAGTCCTGGTTTAGTCCTGTTTAGTTTTAGTCCTGTTTAGTTTAGTCCTGGTTTAGTCCTGGTTTAGTCCTAGTTTAGTCCTGGTTTAGTCCTGGTTTAGTCCTGGTTTAGTCCTGGTTTAGTCCTGGTTTAGTTCTCTGTGTAATCCATTTATTTCAACAAAGTAACTGTAATCCAATTCCCAGAAATAAAAACGACGCAGACGAGCTCCGGCGTTGGAGAAGCTCGTCGTCTCTTCTCTCCGCTCGTTTACTCGCCGTTCGTTTAGCGCCGGGATTAATCAGAACGGCGTCGCCCGGGAGGAGTGTTAAATCACCATGGCAACAAAGGCATTCGTCTTATTCCAATAAACAAAAGCCACCGAATGGAATCTGCGGCTAATCTGCATCATTATTCTGTTTACTAGATTTAACTTTCTTTGCAAACTTTTGTCATTACTTTAATTGGCTCCCCCTTTGAAACACATTAGCTCGTGATTAGCCCTCGCCGCCGCCGCCGCCGCCGCCGCCGCCGCCGCCGCCGCCGCCGCCGCCGCCGCCGCCGCGCGCCGTCGCCGTCGTTTATAACCCCACACAACGATAATATGTTATGTTAATATACGACGACTCTGTGTGTGAAAAGAAAAACCTGCTCATTCAGTTTTAAATATTTTATAAATCTGTAAACTGAAGACGTCAAATATAAAACATAAATGAAATGGAAAAATAAAGTACGGAAAAAACGGAAACTAAATTACTGTAAGAGTTCAGAGCGACAAATCTGTGTGTCGTTCATTTTTCAAAATAAAAGCAAAAATAAGAAAAGAACGATTATTTTCTTCATTATTTGAAATCAAAACGAAAAAATCTAAATAAAAAAAGAAAAAAAAAAAAAAAAAACCAGGAATTGAACCAGGATAAACCAGGACTGAATTGAACCAGGACTAAACCAGGGTTTGAACCAGGACTTGAACCAGGTTTACTAAACCAGGACTAAACCAGGACTAAACCAAGGATAAAACCAGGACTAAACCAGGACTAAACCAGGACTAGGACTAAACCAGGAACTAAACCAACTAAACCAGGAGGTCTAAAACCAGGACTAAACCAGGACCAAAACAGGACTAAACCACCAGGACTAAACCCAGGAACTAAACCAGGACTAAACCAGGACTAAAACCAGGGAACCGGACTAAAAACCAGGACTAAACCAGGACTAAACCAGGACTAAACCACTAAACCAGGACTAAACCAGGACTAAACCAGGACTAAACCAGGACTAAACCAGGACTAAACCAGGACTAAACCAGGACTAAACCAGGAACCAGGACTAAACCAGGACTGAACCAGGACTAAACCAGGACTAAACCAGGACTAAACCAGGACTAAACCAGGACTAAACCAGGACTAAACCAGGAACCAGGACTAAACCAGGACTAAACCAGGAAACCAGACTGACTAAACCAGGACTAAACCAGGACTGAACCAGGACTAAACCAGGACTAAACCAGGACTAAACCAGGACTAAACCAGGACTAAACCAGGACTGAACCAGGACTGAACCAGGACTGAACCAGTCTCAGAGTGTTTGAGTAACTTTTGATATTCGTCTGTCTACATCAACAAAGCTCAAAACGCTCTGTTCCATCTTGTGATGTCATGAAGTGGTGGGTTTCAAATGAACAGCTCCTTTTATGGCTTTTAACGGCTCTCTGGCTCTCCAGGTATTCAGCTCTTCAGCTCGCTGGCTCTTTGGCTCTTCAGCTCTTTGGCTCTCTGGCTCTTCAGCTCTTTGGCTCTCTGGCTCTTCATCTCGTTGGCTCTCTGGCTCTGTGACTCTCTGGCTCTTCAGCTCTTCATCTCGTTGGCTCTCTGGCTCTGTGACTCTCTGGCTCTTCATCTCTGTGGCTCTGTGGCTCTTCAGCTTCTCTGGATCTGGCTCTTCAGCTCTCTGGCTCTTCATCTCTGTGGCTCTGGCTCTCTGGCTCTGTGACTCTCTGGCTCTTCATCTCTGTGGCTCTGTGGCTCTCTGGCTCTTCATCTCTCTGGCTCTTCATCTCTGTGGCTCTGTGGCTCTGTATTAATATTCCGGTGCTGCTGTGTTACCGGCGGAAGTCGTATCACCGAAGCCATCGAGACGCCACCACAGACACACACCACAGACACACACACACACCACAGCACACACACACACACACAGACACACACACAGACACACACACACACACACACACACACACACACACACACACACACACACAGCACACACACACACACAGACACACCACAGACACACACACACACACACACACACCACAGACACACACACACACACACACACACAGACACACACACACACACAGAACACACACACAGACACACACACAGACACACACACACAGACACACACACACACACACACACACACACAGACACACACACACAGACACACACACACACACACACAGACACACACCACAGACACACACACACAGACACACACCACAGACACACACCACAGACACACACACAGACACACACACAGACACACACACACACACACACAGACACACACACACACAGACACACACACACACACACACACACAGACACACACACAGACACACACCGCAGACACACACCCACACACACACACACACACAGACACACACACACACACACACACACACACAGCACACACACACACACACACAGACACACACAGACACACACACACACACACACACACCGCAGACACACACACACACACACACACACACACAGACACACACACCACACACACACACAGAACACACACACACACACACACACACACAGACACACACACACACACACACACACACAGACACACACACACACAGACACACACACACACACACACCGCAGACACACACCACACACACACACACACACACAGACACACACACACACACACACACACACAGACACACACCGCAGCACACACAGACACACACCACACACTGACGAGGAACAACACTCACACACAGAGACGAAGACGAAGACGAGGAGAGAGGAAGAGAGACTAGGAAAGGAAGAGGAGAGAAGAGAGGAGAGGAGAAGGACAGACAGAGGAGGAGGAGAGGAAGACCAGGTCTAAACAGAACTAAAACCAGGACTAAATCTAAACCAGGATTTAACCAGGTCTAAACCAAAACTAAACCAGGACTAAAACCAGACCTAAAACCAGGTCTAAAGCAGGTCTAAACTAGAATTAAAACTAGGTCTAAACCAGGTCTAAACCAGAACCTAAACCAAGTCTAAAACCAGGTCTAAAGCAGGGTCTAAACTAGACTAAACTAGGTCTAAACCAGGTCTAAAAGCAGGCTAAACCAGCATTTAACCAGATCTAAAGCAGTCTAAACCAGGACTAAACCAGGTTAAACCTAAAAAAGAGGTAGAAGAGAAAGGAAGAAGAGGAGAGAAGAGAGGAGAGAGGACAGACCAGAGGAAACCAGGTCTAAACCAGGTCTAAACAGAACTAAAAACCAGGACTAAAACCAGGTCTAAACCAGGGTCTAAACAGGAACCAGTCTAAACCTAAACCAGGACTAAACCAGGTCTAAACCAAAACTAAACCAGGTCTAAACCAACCTAAAACCAGGTCTAAAGATCTAAACAGAACTAAAACCACTAAACCAGACTAAATCAGAAAACCAGGTCTAAATCAGTCTAAACCAGGATTTAATGAAGACTAAACTAGGACTAAACTGAAAACCTCGTCATACAAAATGCTAAAAAGTTTAAAGTTGAGATTGTGTTTATAATGTGAGGGACAAATCGGCTCCTGCAGCTTTAAACCTGGAGAAAACAACAAACAAACAGAAACAGAACAGACGATGGAGCAACAACTGTGGAGGAGATGAAACAACGCGGTCAAATAAAACCAAAAAGTGACATAATGCACCTTTAATCTCGCGTCGCGTGTCCCGTAACGACCACGACGACCGACCGCGTCAGCTCCACGTTCATCAGCTCCACGTCGGCTCCTCGCGGCAGAGCGAAGTGAAGCGGAGTCAAACCGAGTCAGGCCCGAGCGCCTTCGCCAAGGTCGCACGTGCCCTGCCTCAAACGCACCTTATCTCCGGCTGCACCTCGTCCCCCCGCGTGATGAATGACGCAGGAACTATTATGTACATGCTAACGAGAACACGAGGAGGAGGAGATAACGCGAGCCGAGGAACGAGCCGCGGAGACACGAAGACGACGACTTTCAAACACAAACGTGAAAAAAACAAAACACACGAATCAAACTTTACACCTGCAACATTCAATAAGAAAACCCGGCCTATGCGCTTTTTTAAACGCACGACTGTTTCCCGCGGTTCAGTTCGGACGTTCTCCCGCCGTCTGATCTCCTCTGTGACCGAACTATTCTGTGATCGATGAAATATGAAAACACAAAGTCTAACAGGAAGTCGAATTCACATTATTCATGTCGGAAAAGCCGAATGTTTATAAAAGAGTAAAGTGCTGCTGCTCTGACAATGAAACAAAAAAAGTGGAAGCAGTGGGACGAGTGAAAAATAATGTTTATGTCGCTTCTCTGACGATCAGACGTCGATGTCTGAACAGCGACGTGTCGGTGAGCGGGTTGGCGGGCGACGTTGGAGAGCGGGCGGGGGATTTGTGCGGTTTGGCATGCGGGTGGGTGTACGGGCGGGTAATTTGGTTGGTGTTGGCGTTGGCGTTGGTGTTGGTGTTGGCGTTGGCGTTGGTGTTGGCGTTGGCGTTGCGTTTG
Source organism: Boleophthalmus pectinirostris (assembly GCF_026225935.1). Lineage (NCBI taxonomy): Eukaryota > Metazoa > Chordata > Actinopteri > Gobiiformes > Gobiidae > Boleophthalmus > Boleophthalmus pectinirostris. The sequence continues at coordinate 1,887,164 of NW_026570970.1, read as the reverse complement.
GTGTTGGCGTTGGCGTTGGCGTTGGTGTTGGTGTTGGCGTTGGTGTTGGCGTTGGTGTTGGCGTTGGCGTTGGCGTTGGCGTTGACGTTGGCGTTGGTGTTGGTGTTTGGCGTTGGCGTTGCGTTGGCGTTGGCGTTGGCGTTGGCGTTGGCGTTGGCGTTGGCGTTGCGTTGGCGTTGGCGTTGGCGTTGGCGTTGGCGTTGCGTTGACGTTGGCGTTGGCGTTGGCGTTGGCGTTGGCGTTGGCGTTGGCGTTGGCGTTGGCGTTGGCGTTGGCGCAGTCGCCGCGGCCTCTCGTTCTCGCGGTGTAATCAGAGGACAGAGGAGATGACAGTGACGGATGAGGAGCCGAGAGCTGAAGGTTAAACTCAACTCACACCAACACAGAAACAACATCTGAACACAGCAGAGGGATGGAGACGTCCAGGCGCAGGAAGTGCTCCGTTCTCCTACTAGAAGAGCCCAGAATCCACCAACTTCTGATTTACTGTTTGTCCTAATGTTGCTCCTCGTCACACAAACCTAAACAGACAAATAATAAAGAGTTACTAAAAACATGCAGTGATGAGGAGTAACAGATTACATGTACTGGAGTAATCAGAGTACAAATGATGAGTAACTGTATTCAGTTACAGTTACTGTTTCAGTGAGTGGGAATTGGATTACAGTTACTTGGTTGAAGGGATTTTACTGTTTTCACATTTTGGGCAAAACCAGGACTAAAACAGGACTAAAACCAGGACTAAACCAGGACTAAAACCAGGACTAAACCAGGTCTAAACCAGGACTAGACCAGGATTTAACAGGACTAAATCCTGCTGTGTGGACGTGTTTCTTCGTTTTCTATCAATAATATTTTTTATTTGGTTCAGTAAAATCTGGACTTTTTTATTTTCTTTTAGCAGATAAAACATCTTATGTGAAGATTTCCTCGTAAGTAATCAGATTACATTACTCACTTTAAGTAATTTAATGGATTACGTTACAAACTACATTTTGGTGTGTGTAATCTGTAATCTGTAGGGGATTACATTTTAAAAGTAAACTTCCCAACACTTAAAACATGTGAATGAAACAAAACTAAACATTATAACAAAATGTTATTGAATAATAATAAAAAAATAAAAGAGTTAAGAGTATTTTTCAGTTATTATTCAGTGATTTTTCTACTAATGATTCATATTTGTATTATTATCATTACACTGTATGTTGTTTGTCTTGTTTTTGAATGATGATGTTCTGGGTGCACTGTTTCTTTACGACCCGTCACCTTTGGGTGTTTGCCACAGCCTGTTTACGACGACACCTGAGCTCTCGTTCTGTTCACCTGACGAAGGCCGAGTGCTGAAACGTCGCACAGTTTGTCCTGACAAATCTACAGTTTGTAAGTAAAACATGTGCAGGATTTTTGTCCGTGTTCTTGAGCTGCTCCCGCTCCTCCGACGCACCGTCGCCAGGAACTGATGTGCGAAGTTTTCATTCTTTTAGATTTTTGAGAAAATTAAAGGATTTCAAAGGTTGTGTAGAGGATTTTTTTAAGGGAAGAGAAATACAGCGACCGTCCTCGTGCGCGTTCAGAATCACTGTTGAAGTTTCCTGTCTAGAGGTAATTTATCGACCGACGCGTCAGTTTTTAGACCCTTCGTCTGTTTCATTCGCACCATCGCTGGAAGGAATCTCCAAGAATCACCTCAGTTTGTTTGTCTTCGCTCCTTTTCCCCTTCTCTTCTTCTTCTTTCAGCGACCTCAAAAACCGACTTTCTTTTGCGGCGAACTGGTCGTGGATTCTCGTCCGCCGTCGCGACAAACTTTGTGCGAAATGCGACGAAACTACAGTTCGAAAAAGCCTCTAAGAACCGCTGCATAAACCACATAATCCCCGCGCGCCGACGAGTCAGTTACACTAGGGAGTTTGATTGACAACCTAACAGCCAATAGAAAATGAGGCAGCCTCGTTTTCTATTGGCTGATGTTTATCTGGCCTCAACACGTCCACAGTTGATAGATTTTCGTTCTTTTTTTTTTTTTGGTCATTATAATTACAAAGCTGCTGCGTCTCTGTAATGGTGTTTTAATCTTTCACTGACAGTTTGAAACAAAAACAAAAATCCTCCATACAACCTTTAAGTGCGCCTCACAGTCTGAAAATACGGTACTTTACTTCTTGGACTTGTTTACCTTCCAACACTGTAGCGATGTCGTCTGTAAGTCCAGCCTCTGTTTGAAAATTCCTCTTCGTTTTCCTCCATAAACGACGAGGTTTGAGTGGAGCAAACACAGACGAGAGCGACGCGTCCGTCAATAAACCTGCCAAATGTCAAAAGGGAAAATCACGATCCGTCAGTGTCCGAGCGCCGACTATTTTTACTCCTAATTACAGTTACAGTAAAGGTCAGAGCTGCGACATGAGCGTCCACGAGGAGCGGACGGACGGAGGTTTATTTGCAGATCTGGTCCGTGTTCGTGTTCCGTTTTTGTTTAGAATTTTAATCATCGTTAACGATTTGGACTTTTTACAAACTCAGCAGAATCTCAAAAACATTTCTACTGTTTTAAAGTTTTAAAAAGTCTGACGTTAAACAGCTCGACTTCATATTTATTTAATTACAGGTGGACAAATGTTCAGAGCCCAGATTCCATTAAAAATCTGTGTTCGTTTTTCAAAATAAAATCAAAAAATAAATAAAATGAAAAAACAACAATTTTCTTCATTATTTGTCTCCAAAACCAAAATGAAAAAAAAAAAAAAAAAAAACAGATAAAGATTTGTTTTTTTCAGTTTTCCAACTTTATGTGACTTAAACTGTGATGCTGAACTAAACCAGGACTAAACCAGGACTAAACCAGGTCTAAACCAGGACTAAACCAGGACTAAACCAGGACTAAAACAGGACTAAAACCAGGACAAAAACCAGGACTAAACCAGGACTAAACAGGAAAACCAGGACTGAAACCAGGACTAAACCAGGACTAAACCAGGACTAAACCAGGAACCAGGACTAAACCAGGACTAAAACCCAGGACTAAAACCAGGACTAAAACCAGGAACTAAACAGACTAAACCAGGACTAAACCAGGACTAAACCAGGACTAAAACCAGGACTAAACCAGGACTAAAACCAGGACTAAAACCAGGACTAAACCAGGACTAAATCAGGACTGAGTGTCGGGACGGGCCCGGAGCTGCGCCCACGTAGACTGTCGGGTGATCAGGACTAAGACCGGGACCAGAACAGGACTGAGACTGGGACTAAGATCGGGACTGAGACCGAGACCAGACCTGACACCAGGACTGAGACCAGGATTGAGGCCAAGACTGAGACCGAGCCTGGACTGGGACTGAGACAGGGACCAGACTGACTAAGACCAGAACTGAGACTGGGACCAGACCAGGACTAAGACTGGGACTGATACCCAGACCAGACCAGGACTGAGATCAGGACTGAGATTGGGACCAGAGTGAGACTGAGACCAGAACTGAGACTGGGACTGAGACTGAGACAGGGACCAGACTGAGACTAAGACCAGAACTGAGACTGGGACCAGACCAGGACTAAGACTGGGACTGAGACCCAGACCAGACCACAGCTGAGACCAGAACAGAGACTGGGACTGAGACGGGGACTGAGACCAGGACTGAGACCAGGATTGAGGCCAGGACTGAGACCAGGCCTGGACTGGGACTGAGATCAGGACCAGAGTGGGACTGAGACCAACTGAGGCTGGGACTAAGACTGAGACTGAGATCCAGACCAGACCAGAGCTGAGACCAGAACAGAGACCGGGACTGAGACGGGGACCAGGACTAAGACCAGGACCTGGTTTAGTTCTGGTTTAGTCCTGGTTCAGACCTGATTTAGTTCCATGGATCCATTTTTTTCCATTTTTCATTTAAACACAAAATTGAAAACTGAAAAAACAAATCTTTATCTGTTTTTTAAATTTTGGTTTTGGAGAAAAATAATGAAGAAAATTTTTGTTATTTTTTGGTCATTTGGTTTTTTTGTTGTTGTTTTTTTTCTTTTGTCATTTTTGTTTTTATTTTGAAAAACAAATGAACCAATGAAACACAGATTATTATTGTGATTTAAAATGTTTTCTGAATGATCCTCTGACTCAGTTTGATGAATCTGAATTTTTGCTCTAAACCTTTTTGTTCTTTTTCTCGAAGGAAAACTGCTTTAAAATCCTGTGTTTATCTGAAAAATGAATAAATAATAATATAAATAAAAGGAAAACAAATGTGGCGTTTTCAAAGCGCAGGATCGTCCAAGGACAAACGGACGAGACTCGTTTCCAGGCAACAGACAAAAGAGTTCAGCCCAAAACTGTTAAATAAGAATCTGTCGACCTGAAGATTTTACACAAAAAACATCATCTGTGTTTTCATTTTTCAGACTTTTCACACTGATCCTCGTCTAAACTCTGACAAAACAGAGTCCAGAGCCGCGACGGAGCGAGAACCAAACCAACAACCTCCACAACCTGCTGCTCTTCTGTCAGATTAAAAAAAACAAAAACATTTAACAATAAAACTATATTTATTTACTTTCAGTGTTCATGTTTGTAACTCTGGAAAGAACTGAACCAGGACTAAAACAGGACTAAAACAGGACTAAAACCAGGACTGAACCAGGACTAAACCAGGACTAAACCAGGACTGAACCAAGACTAAAACAGGACTAAACCAGGACTAAACCAGGACTAAAAAACCAGGACTAAACCAGGACTAAACCAGGACTAAACCAGGACTAAACCAGGACTAAAAAGGACTAAACCAGGACTAAACCAGCAGGACTAAACCAGGACTAAACCAGGACTAAAACCAGGACTAAAACCAGGACTAAAACCAGGACTGAACCAGGACTAAACCAGGACTAAACCAGGACTTAAACCAGACTAAACCGGACCAGGAACCAGGACTAAAACCAGGACTAAACCAGGACTAAACAGGACTAAAACCAGGACTAAACCAGGACTGAACCAGGACTGAACCAGGACTAAAACCAGGACTGAACCAGGACTTGAACCAGGACTAAAACCAGGACTAAACCAGGACTAAACCAGGACTAAAACCAGGACCAGGACTAAATCAGGACTAAAACAGGACTAAACCAGGACTAAACCAGGACTAAAACCAGGACTAAAGGACTAAAACCAGGACTAAGGACTAAAACAGGACTAAAACCAGGACTAAACCAGGACTAAACCAGGACTAAACCAGGACTAAACCAGGACTAAACCAGGACTAAACCAACATGATCGACCAAATTCTTAATGATGAATTATCGATGAGTCACGTTCGTCTTTACCAAAGACAAACTACTGTTTTTGGGCAATATTATAAAAACATGTAAAATAACTGGATAATTACTTTACTGAGTTACTAACTGAGTTACTTTATGGGTGAAGTAATTCGTAACGGTAACTAATTAAGTTTTGAAAGTAAAATGTCCATCGCGTTGTGTTCACTGTGTCGTCGTGGAGATGAGGAGCCTGTTCGATCGATTGTTGCCATGACGATAAATGAAAAGATGAGCATAAACTCGTGTGTTTGACTAACGAGCGCGAACACAGACTCTGGAGCGGAGCTGGAGGAGCAGGTTTCCTCTGAGTGGGAGGAGTTAGTGAAGGAGACGAGGAGACGAGGAGACGAGGAGACGACTTTCAAACTTTCAAACTTCCAAACTTCCCAGACTCTGGACAAACGTCTGGTTTCCGTGGAAATGGACGACGGAAAAGTCGGTAAAACTCCTGATGAGCTCGATTTAGACCAGACCCAGGACTAAACCAGGTCTAAACCAGGACTAAACCAGGTCTAAACTAGGACTAAACAGGTCTAAACTCTAAACCAGGTTAAACCAGGATAAACCAGGTTAACCAGGACCAGGGACTAAACCAGGACTAAACCAGGACTAAACCAGGTCTAAACCAGGACTAAACCAGGATAAACCAAGGACTAAACCAGGACTAAACCAGGACTAAACCAGGTCTAAACCAGGACTAAACCAGGTAAACAGGTCTAAACCAGGACTAAACCAGGAGTAAACCAGGACTAAACCAGGACTAAACCAGGACTAAACCAGGACTAAACCAGGTCTAAACCAGGTCTAAACCAGGACTAAACCAGGACTAAACAGGACTAAACCAGGTCTAAACCAGGACTAAACCAGGACTAAACCAGGACTAAACCAGGACTAAACCAGGACTAAACCAGGACTAAACCAGGACTAAACCAGGACTCTAAACCAGGTCTAAACCAGGTCTAAACCAGGACTAAACCAGGACTAAACCAGGTCTAAACCAGGTCTAAACCAGGTCTAAACCAGGACTAACAGACTAAACCAGGTCTAAACCAGGTCTAAAACCAGGTCTAAACAGGACTAAACCAGGTCTAAACCAGGACTAAACCAGGAGGACTAAACCAGGTCTAAACAGGACTAAACCAGGTCTAAACCAGGTCTAACCAGGTCTAAACCAGGACTAAACCAGGACTAAACCAGGACTAAACCAGGTCTAAACCAGGTCTAAACCAGGACTAAAACCAGGTCTAAACCAGGACTAAACCAGGACTAAACCAGGACTAAACCAGGTCTAAACCAGGTCTAAACCAGGACTAAACCAGGTCTAAACCAGGACTAAACCAGGTCTAAACCAGGACTAAACCAGGACTAAACCAGGAACTAAACCAGGTCTAAACCAGGTCTAAACCAGGACTAAACCAGGTCTAAACCAGGACTAAACCAGGTCTAAACCAGGACTAAACCAGGACTAAACCAGGACTAAACCAGGTCTAAACCAGGACTAAACCAGGTCTAAACCAGGTCTAAACCAGGACTAAACCAGGTCTAAACCAGGTCTAAACCAGGACTAAACCAGGTCTAAACCAGGTCTAAACCAGGACTAAACCAGGAACTCTAAACCAGGTCTAAACAGGTCTAAACAGGACTAACCAGGACTAAACAGGTCTAAACCAGGACTAAACAGGACTAAACCAGGTCTAAACAGGACTAAACAGGTCTAAAACTAAACCAGGTCTAACCAGGTCTAAACCAGGACTAAACCAGGTCTAAACCAGGTCTAAACCAGGTCTAAACCAGGACTAAACCAGGTCTAAACCAGGTCTAAACCAGGTCTAACCAACCTAAACCAGGACTAAACCAGGAACCAGGTCTCTAAACCAGGACTAAAACCAGGTCTAAACAGGACTGAACAGGGACCAGGCTGGACAGGGACAAAGAGAGAGAGAAGAGGTGGAGTTAGAGAGAGGGTGAGAGAAAGAGAGACAGAGAGGGGAAGAGGAAAAGAGAGAGAGAGATGGAGGGAGAGAGAGAGAGGGGAGGGAGAGAGAGAGAGATGGAGGGAGAGAGAGGGGAGAGAGAGG
>NW_026570970.1:1834781-1874781 GCF_026225935.1 Boleophthalmus pectinirostris | reverse complement strand
TCATTCACACTAGTGTGTATGTGAGTGGTGTTGTTATGTGTACAGTGTTCATTCACACTAGTGTGTATGTGAGTGGTGGTGTTGTGTGTACAGTGTTCGTTCACACTAGTGTGTATGTGAGTGGTGTTGTTATGTGTACAGTGTTCATTCACACTAGTGTGTATGTGAGTGGTGTTGTTTTGTGTACAGTGTTCATTCACACTAGTGTGTATGTGAGTGGTGTTGTTATGTGTACAGTGTTCATTCACACTAGTGTGTATGTGAGTGGTGGTGTTGTGTGTACAGTGTTCATTCACACTAGTGTGTATGTGAGTGGTGTTGTTTTGTGTACAGTGTTCATTCACACTAGTGTGTATGTGAGTGGTGTTGTTTTGTGTACAGTGTTCATTCACACTAGTGTGTATGTGAGTGGTGTTGTTATGTGTACAGTGTTCATTCACACTAGTGTGTATGTGAGTGGTGGTGTTGTGTGTACAGTGTTGTTCACACTGTGTATGTGAGTGGTGTTGTTATGTGTACAGTGTTCGTTCACACTAGTGTGTATGTGAGTGGTGTTGTGTGTACAGTGTTCATTCACACTAGTGTGTAGTGTGAGTGGTGTTGTTATGTGTACAGTGTTCATTCACACTAGTGTGTATGTGAGTGGTGGTGTTGTGTGTACAGTGTTCGTTCACACTAGTGTGTATGTGAGTGGTGTTGTTTGTGTACAGCGTTCGTTCACACTAGTGTGTATGTGAGTGGTGTTGTTGTGTGTACAGTGTTCGTTCACACTAGTGTGTAGTGTGTATGTGAGTGGTGTTGTTATGTGTACAGTGTTCGTTCACACTAGTGTGTATGTGAGTGGTGTTGTTGTGTGTACAGTGTTTGTTCACACTAGTGTGTATGTGAGTGGTGGTGTTGTGTGTACAGTGTTCGTTCACACTAGTGTGTATGTGAGTGGTGTTATTGTGTACAGTGTTCGTTCACACTAGTGTGTATGTGAGTGTTGTTGTGTGTACAGTGTTCGTTCACACTAGTGTGTATGTGAGTGGTGTTGTTGTGTGTACAGTGTTCGTTCACACTAGTGTGTATGTGAGTGGTGTTTGTTGTGTGTACAGTGTTCGTTCACACTAGTGTGTATGTGAGTGGTGTTGTTGTGTGTACAGTGTTCGTTCACACTAGTGTGTATGTGAGTGGTGTTGTTGTGTGTACAGTGTTCGTTCACACTAGTGTGTATGTGAGTGGTGTTGTTGTGTGTACAGTGTTCGTTCACACTAGTGTGTATGTGAGTGGTGTTGTTGTGTGTACAGTGTTCGTTCACACTAGTGTGTATGTGAGTGGTGTTGTTGTGTGTACAGTGTTCGTTCACACTATGTGTATGTGAGTGGTTGTTGTGTGTGCAGTGTTCGTTCACACTAGTGTGTATGTGAGTGGTTCGTTCACACTAGTGTGTATGTGAGTGGTGTTGTTGTGTGTACAGTGTTCGTTCACACTAGTGTGTATGTGAGTGGTGTTGTTGTGTGTACAGTGTTCGTTCACACTAGTGTGTATGTGAGTGGTGTTGTTGTGTGTACAGTGTTCGTTCACACTAGTGTGTATGTGAGTTGTTTTGGTTGAGTCTGAATGATCTGGTGCCTCCAGCTCCACGAGTTCATGTTGGTCCAGATGTGACGGGGACTGTGGGACTCCTGAAAACTCTGATACTCTGATGTGTGTCTGTCACCGCCGAGTCATTCACCACAAAACACAAAGACACACAATATGTGTCCATTCACATAAACATGTGTCTGTGTGCACCACCTGCACACGTATAATGTGTGAAAAGTTTCACATGAACCAACAACACGACAGAAACACAGAACAGACTGAACATCAGCAGAACATCCAGGGGTTTCCAGGAGGACAGGGACGTTTCCAGGAGGACAGGGAAGTTTCCAGGAGGACAGGGACGTTTCCAGGAGGACAGGGACGTTTCCAGGAGGACAGGGACGTTTCCAGGAGGACAGGGAGGTCTGGTTTAAATTATTTGAGCTCTTTGAAACTGGTTTTAATGGATTAAAATTAAATAATATGAAAAAATCTAAAAGCAGTAGTACACCATCTCCATTTAGAAAAGCGTCTGACGGAGCCTCCAGCGGAAAAGTTACATAATGAAGCTTTGGCGTTGAACAGAAAAGACCAAAAAGAGAGTTACAGTTGTATTTCTCCGAGGCCTTAGTCACCCGTAGAACATCTCCGGCCATAACAAGACGTACGAGCGCCCGACCTTCACCGTATTTCACCCATGACTAACCTTGTAAACCTGTGATCGATGTCGCCGACGCACCGGGTCCCCGCAAGTGTCGACCCGTTCGCACTCGAGTCCCCGCACGGCTCTGCAAACGCGCGCACACACAGCTGCATTTTCATTCATGGGACGCCCTCCTCCTCCTCCTCTTCCTCCTCTTCCTCCTCCTCCTCTTCCTCGCTCCGCCGTCGCCTTCACCCTTTCTTCAATGTTATCTCGCTCTGTTTTCTTTTTTTTTTTCAGAGATGCCGCTGCGTGTTCGTCGTGATGGATGGGAGCGCCAACGAAAAAATATCAGACTTTTTTTTTTTTTTTTTTGCATTTTAAAAGCCGGGATTCGCCGGAGGAAAAGCGTATCTGGTGTTGGCGTTTTCGTCCTGGTTATTGGAGGTTTTCAGATCGGAGACGGTGATGATGTCAGACTCTCGGACGGCGTTTTCATACTGATGATGTTTGTTCTTTACCGTAACGTTTCTCAAAAGTAAAAGCACGAACGCTGCTCCTGATTATTTCTAACAGGGACGGGGCTCAAGAACTCACAGTATTTTAACACAAATCTGTATTTTAACAAGATTTACTGTCGGGGCACATCTGTGTTAAAGGTGCATTGTGTAACTTTTCTGGTAGAGACTCACAGTCACATTTCTCTCCGTTTGTTCTCATCTTTTACACACAAAAGGAGAAATCTCATCTGAAAATGAACCTTTCTCGAGTGTTGGATTGTGTAAAACTCTGGTTTGGTGTTTGTGTGTGAAGTGAAATAAACAGAGTTTTAGGAGCCGACGACAAAAGTGTGAACAGTGTTTCACTTTTACTCTGATGAAGATGAAGATGAGGATGAGGAGGATGAGATGATGAGGAAGATGAGGAGGATGAGGATGATGAGGAGGAGGATGAGGAGGAGGATGATGATGATGATGAGGAGGATGAGGATGATGATGATGATGATGAGGAGATGAGATGATGATGATGAGGAGGATGATGATGATGATGAGGAGGATGATGATGATGATGAGGAGGATGATGATGATGATGATGAGGAGATGAGGAGGATGATGAGGATGAGGATGATGATGAGGAGATGATGATGATGATGATGAGGAGGAGGAGGATGATGATGAGGAGGGATGATGATGATGATGAAGGAGGAGGATGATGATGAGGATGACGATGATGATGATGAGGAGGAGGAGGATGAGATGAGGATGATGATGATGATGATGATGAGGAGGAGGAGGAGGAAGATGAGGAGGATGATGATGATGAAGCATCAGAGCAGCAGTCGTGTTTCTTCTGGTGCAGACATGTCAAACTCAGGCCCAGGGACCAAATTTGGCCGACAGTATAATTCTATTTGTCCCGTGAGTTCAAATCAAACATGTGTCAGCGCTGCTGTCGCACACAGATCCACTACACACATGATTTATACAAAATGTTATTATTTTATATTCTGTTTGTTCTGAATTCAATGTTTAATCAAAACTTTTATTAAACCTTTACTTTAATAAGAAAAGGTTTAACATTACAAATGTCGGAAGAAGAGAAACACGCAGCTGTTGTTGAAATTGTTCAATAAATATTTAGTTTGGCTCAAGACTTTGTCCAGTTTTTTATTTTGTCAGTGTGTGGATTTGAGTTTGACTCTCCATGTTCTGGGAAAACACTTTTCATGTGGTTTATTTTCACACAGCTGATGTTTCATATCCATGACCAGAGATACATGAGTCTTTATCAGATCTGTGGAGAGGCGAGCCGCTCACTAATGCACCAATTTAAACAGATTTGTGACTAAAACTTACAACTGTAATGAAATAAAAGCTCCAGGTTTGACTCTGGTCCAGCTCCACCCAGAGACTCGGTGTAGATCTGACGACGCTCGATGGACGATTTATGCAGCTCCATGGAAACAAAAACTTTTTAAAAAACAATTTATGTGCACGATGTTATTTTGGAAAATGAAGGGAGGGAAATATTTGTTTCTCAACAAACACATGACATATTATATGTAAACAAAACCCTAATACTGTGCAGACTGTAGTGCAGCAAGATGAAATGATGTTTCTCTGGGTCTCGGTGAATAAAGAAGATTAAACTAAATTTAAACACACTTAGTGACACAACCAGAATTAAACATAAGGCACCAGACACAGACGCACTGTCCATTTTTGAGAAAATTAAAGGGTTTTCAGTGCGTCTTATAGTCCGAAAAATAAAACCACATAACTCAAGTCTGATCTGGAGCCTCGAGTGCAGGACAGGCACAAATCCTCCATCGTTTAAAGCAGCACTGTGTAACTTTTTGGTTCTGGGTCCGTCACCTGCTTGTTTCTATGGATACGTCATTGATCTGTCTGGAATGTTCCACAGTGTGACTTTAAACAGCTCTACATTACATTTATTCAATTACAGGTGGTTTGATAGTTCAAAAACATCAAGAAAAACAGACACTGTGACTGTGAGCGGAGTCGCCTCTCCACAGATCTGACCTGGAACTTGGTCTGGTTCGGTCTCCGTGAAGATAGAAAGATTTAACGCCTAGTGTCCTGGTCAAGAGACCGAGCGCCATCAAGACCGAGACGAGACCGAGACGAGACCGAGACAAGACCGAGACGAGACCGAGACAAGACGAGACGAGACCGAGACAAGACCGAGACAAGACCGAGACGAGACCTAGACAAGATCTAGACGAGAGACAAGACCGAGATAGACCGAGACAAGACCGAGACAGACCGAGACAAGACCAGAGAGAGACCGAGACAAGACGAGACGAGACCGAGACAAGACCGAGATGAGACCGAGACAAGATCTAGACGAGACCTAGATGAGACCGAGACAAGACGAGACAAGATCTAGACGAGACAGCGAGATGAGACCGAGACAAGAAGACAGAGACAAGACAGAGACGAGACCGAGACGAGACCGAGACGAGACCGAGACAAGACGAGACGAGACGAGACAAGACCGAAGACGAGACCGAGACGAGGAGACCGAGACAAGACGAAGACAAGACTAGACGAGACCGAGATCGAGACCGAGACAAGACGAGACAAGACCGAGACGAGACGAGACCGAGAGAGACGAGACGAGACCGAGAGACCGAGAACAAGACCGAGACCGAGACCGAGACGAGACCGAGAGACCGAGACAGAGACCGAGACAAGACCGAGACAAGATCGAGACGAGATCTAGACGAGACCAAGATGAGACCGAGACAAGATCTAGACAAGACCGAGACAAGATCTAGACGAGATCGAGACAAAACCGAGACAACATCTAGAGGAGACCGAGATGAGACCGAGACGAGATCGAGACAAGACCTAGACGAGACCGAGACGAGACCAACACAAGACCGAGTCTAAAAGCGCTGGAGTCTGAGACGAGACCAAGAAGACGGTAAAAACGCGGTTTTGAGGCCGGTCTCCAGTACGACGACACTATTAATGCCAAACTGTGAAACATTCCAAACAAAGTAATAACGTCTGTGGAGGAAAAACGTCAAAATGCAAAGTTATAAAAAGACTAAGAGCTAAAGTTAGCGCATTAAAGTAGCATAAAACTTTTAAGACATTTCTGTTTCTAAAAACTCACTTCTTCTTCTTCTTCTTGTGTTTCTTGACCTTGGCTCCAACACAACAAAGCCCTGCTCCTGTCGCCGTCCCTGCTCCTGTCGCCGTCCCTGCCCCTGCCGCTGCTCCTGTCGCCAACGCTCCAGTTATGCTAATTACGCTGAGCCGCCGCGTCGCTGCTAGCTAGCTCGTCTCAAACAGTGACATGAGCGCGGCGAGCGACGGCGTCCTTCCCGGCGAAGTGCACGTGTCCACCGGAGCCTCCACAACGCGACGTGACGTTTGTTTACGCTCCGGGGTCAGAGTCGCTCTGCCGACGCCGACGCCGACGCCGACGACGGAGACGGAGGAGGTTAGCGCACGCGGCTAACGGCGCTACGTAGCCTGGACTTAGATTTAAACTTTGCCAAATTTATTTAACCACGAGAAATTATTTGGACACAGGAGTTACACATCATAAAATAATAATAATAATAATAATAATTAAATAAAATAAAAAATAAGTATTATCTGTTACATTACAGTTGTAGGGAGTATTATTGGTACAGTTGTAGGAGTATTATCTGTTACATAAGTGAGTTGTTGTACAGTTGTAGGGAGTATTATCTGTTACATAAGGTGAGTTGTTGTACAGTTGTAGGGAGTATTATCTGTTACAGGTGAAGTTGTACAGTTGTAGGGAGTATTATCTGTTACATAAGGGTGAGTTGTTGTACAGTTGTAGGGAGTATTATCTGTTACATAAGGTGAGTTGTTGTACAGTTGTAGGGAGTATTATCTGTTACATAAGGGTGAGTTGTACAGTTGTAGGGAGTATTATCTGTTATAAAGTTGTACAGTTGTAGGAGTATTATCTGTTGTTGTACAGTTGTATATTTATATTGTAAATCAGATGTAACTCAGGCCCATCGCCCATATAATTATAATTGTCCCGTGAGGTCATATTAAATCTGTATTAACACACAGATCGACTATAGAGACATGATTTATTTAAAATGTTGTTATTATTTTATATTCTGTTTGTTCTGAATTCAATGTTTAAGCAAAACTATTATGAAAATATTTAGTTTGGTCCACGACTTAGTCCCAGTTTTTCCTTTTGTCCTGATCCACGTCTCTTTGGATTTGTGAGCAGGATGTGGGCTGAGGTTTTGTCTTCTTCTTCTCTTCTCCTCCTCAGTTCACAGACAGAAAGTGTGATGAGACGATTCTCCACAATTATCATCAGAACCTGCGGGAAAAGTTTGGACGGTGTTTGTGTCCGTGGAGGAACGACAAACCGAGACGACAGAAAAGCCGGGAGCAGCTCAAGTGTTTGTGTTCTCTTCACAAAGACATAAATCCGTTGGTGTCTGTGTCCAATCAGAACCTTCCCCACCTCCAGACGCTGAGACACATTAAATAAAAAACATTTCACGAGTTTAACACAGAAACAACAATTCAACATTATTATTATTTACATGGAAACAACAAGGAGAAGATTTGAATTACAAACTATTTAACTCAGAACAATTAATTCAGAATTTAAAAAACGTTTATGTGATGTAGAAGCTTTAAATCCAGTTTTTCTTGGTGTTTTGGAGAAGTCCTGGTCTGGACTGAGACTCAAACTGGTGATGGAGAAAGTGCTGACGGTTTAACTCTGTACAGAGTTACATAACACAACCCTGTGAGTCATTACGGCTCTAATGTTCTTTCTAAAATAAGAAGTGCTCCATCAAACCCCGACTGAAGTGCACAGGAGCAGGAGCACGGACCGGACCAGGGACCAGGGACCAGGGACCAGGGACCAGGGACCAGGGACCAGGGACCAGGGACCAGGGACCAGGGACCAGGGACCAGGGACCAGGGACCAGGGACCAGGGACCAGGGACCAGGGACCAGGGACCGACCAGAGACCAGGGACCAGGGACCAGGGACCAGGGACCAGGGACCAGGGACCAGGGACCAGGGACCAGGGACCAGGGACCAGGGACCAGGGACCAGGGACCAGACCAGACCACAGACCAGACCACGGACCAGACCACAGACCAGACCACCAGACCAGACCAGACAGACCCAGACCAGACCACGGACCAGACCACAGACCAGACCAGAGCATGGACCAGAGACAAGACCACAGACCAGACTACAGACTGGACCACGGACCGGAACACGGACCAGACCATGGACCAGATCACGGACCAGACCCCAGACCAGACTATAGACTATGGACCAGACCACAGACCAGGCAGAGAAAATCTCCTCTAGACCAGGATCTCTGGATCAGTCTCTGGATCTGTCTCTAGACCCGTGTCTGGGTCCGTCTCTGGATCCATCCCTGGATCAGTCCCTGTCTCTGGATCAGTCCCTGTCTCCCTGGATCAGTCCCTGTCTCTGGATCAGTCTCTGTCTCTGGATCAGTCCCTGGATGTCTCTGGATCATCCAGTCTCTGGATCAGTCTCTGGATCAGTCCCTGTCTCTGGATCAGTCCCTGTCCCTGGATCAGTCCCTGTCCCTGGATCAGTCTCTGTCTCTGGATCAGTTTCTGTCTCTGGATCAGTCCCTGTCTCTGGATCAGTCCCTGTCCCTGGATCAGTCTCTGTTTCCGTCCGTGTCCGTGTCTCGTTTTCTGGCTGGCGTCTCCTCGTGATGAACCATTAGTGAGTCTCTGCAGCAGCACAATGTGAGGACACCCATGTAAATCAGCGCCCCGGACCTGAGTGCCAGCTGGCCCCGGGGACCCGGCGGCGCTCGGGGGGTGGCTCCCGTCCAGCGCAGATTGATGTTTGCTCCATTGTGTCGAGGCTCTAATCCCTTTAACCAGAGCGAACGCCGCTAATGTGATTCTGAGACAGCGGCGCCGCTCGCCAACGCCGCTCGCCAACGCCGCTCGCCAACGCCGCTCGCCAACGCCGCTCGCCAACGCCGCTCGCCAACGCCGCTCGCCCGCTCGCCACCTCGCCAAGCTCTTCACCTCGAGTCCTCACCTCGAGTCCTCACCTCGAGTCTCACCTCGTCCTCACCTCGAGTCCTCACCTCGAGTCTCTCTCACCTCGAGTCTTCACCTCGAGTCTCACCTCGAGTCCTCACCTCGAGTCTCACCTCGAGTCCTCACCTCGAGTCCTCACCTCGAGTCTCACCTCGAGTCCTCACCTCGAGTCCTCACCTCGAGTCCTCACCTCGAGTCCTCACCTCGAGTCTCACCTCGAGTCTCACCTCGAGTCTCACCTCGAGTCCTCACCTCGAGTCCTCACCTCGAGTCCTCACCTCGAGTCTCACCTCGAGTCTTCACCTCGAGTCCTCACCTCGAGTCTCACCTCGAGTCTTCACCTCGAGTCTCACCTCGAGTCCTCACCTCGAGTCTCACCTCGAGTCTCACCTCGAGTCCTCACCTCGAGTCCTCACCTCGAGTCTCACCTCGAGTCGTCACCTCGAGTCTTCTGTTGGACGACAGCGTCAGGCGCTCAGGTTTTTATTTCACTCTCTTCTCTCTTTTATTTTAAAGTTTATTTTATCATGATTATTTAAGTTTTTATTGTTTGTAATGTGATTTGAATCTTTTTTATTTTGTAAAACTCTTTGAATGACTCTGTGTCTCAACTGGGCTTTACAAATGAACCTGAGGGACGCACCGATACCGATACTGGTGTTGAGTATCGGCACCGATCCAGGATCTCGTCTTCTTCTGACGATGTCCTGGTCGAGACAAATGAGTCGATGTAATTAGATTATTTTCTGTTTTGATGCTTTAAACCAAAAATGTTCTGTCTCCGTAACTGATTCTTTCAGTAGTTTTTGTTTTCAGGAGTAAAGTCTGTGTTTAGTTTCTGTTCTGGTTTTGTCGGGTTTCAGTCACGTGACCCTGACGACGCACGAAATCCAGACGAGGGCAGGAAGTGTTTTGCAGGACGGAGGAGTTTGAACAGACACAGACCCACAATCATGAAAAAATAAGTCTGAATAAAGGTTTTGACCCGTACGATCTGGAGAAGTCGGACTTTTCCATAACCATGACGTCGTCGTGGTCGTGGCGTCTGTCTGTGTCTCTTTCGTGTTTCAGCGCAACAGTAAACAAAACGTCGAGATGATGTAGACGAAGACAGACGTTCCCCAGATTTAAACAAAGAGAATGTTTGGGGAATTTGATCTCGGGGAAAGACGTTATTGTTCTTCTTCCTACAGGATTTGGAGCTTTACAAACGTCACGACCAAACAGCAGCGATTGGTTCAATAAAAAAAGTCCCGCCTCCTGTCGAGTGAACGAATCCTAATGCTGCAGGTCACACGGTTTCCACCAAGTGAAACCAGCTCAGGAATCAGACTTGGCAGTTGCGGCTTTCCAAGTGTTTTTCCGTTATTATCCTACATCACTCGATGTGTGACGACGTCGGGAAATCGAATGTCCAACAGGAACTTTGTTTTGGTCCAAACTCTTTTGCTCCGTCCCTTTTGATTGGTCCAAACTTTGCCAAAGAGTGTAGTGAGTCAAAACGGTCGATGTTCTGAGCGTCTGTGTTCAGAACAAGTGAAAAAGTCGTTCTAAGTGCAGAAATTTTCTCAAATAAACGGACAAATGACTCATCTTGGTTTGTGTAATTGTGTCTGTGTCCTGGACCTGACTCCAGCTGTTTCCATGACTGTTTTGTTTTGTTTTGAAGCAAAAAGGAGATTTTTAGTTTATTTACAGACTTGATATTTTGCACTTTTGTAGTTAAGACCCTAAATTAAACATTTTTTATACCCAAAAAAGTTGTTTCTACATGTTTGTGTGTGTTTTGTATGAAAGAGCGTGAATTTATTTTTCTGTTTTGTTTGTTTTTTCCATGTGTATTTCTGGTTCTGTAGTTTTTATTACAGCCACATGACACAACTCCAGCAGCAGATTGTGAAATAACAGGTTGTAGTGAAAAAAAAGGATTTATAACACTTCATTAGGGGTAAAAGGAGCAGTTTTAATAGAAATATTAAGAAAAAGTGGGCAGCTGCCTGTTCAAAAGCTCAAACACAAATGATCAACACAAGACTGAAATTATTACAACACAAATGAACACCTGAGTAAATGGTCCCTGGGTTTTCCAGACACTTGTGTTAAAAGTTCAGCTCAGAGGGGAACCTTCAGTCACTGTGTGTGGGAATGTCCTAAATCAGCAGCTTTTTGGAAAATGGTGGTTTGTACCTTAAGTAAAATAGTTGGCGTCTTGGTGCTTTTCTCGGTAAAACTGTGTGTCCTGAGAATAACTGAACACGATCAGCGCTAAAAGTAAGACCCTGATGGACTTTGGCGTCCTGCAGACCAGGAGGACGGTTGCTTTATCGTGGGAAGAGACTGAAGTTTCTTCTGAACGGTCCTGGATAAGAGAAAAGTCTTTGAATTTGAAGAAGTATCGACTTCCTTTAATGGTCTTTCTCAGGAAACTATGGTTGTGAAAAAGTGTCACAGTTATTATTATTATTTATTTATTTATTCTTTGATTACTTTATTTTTTATTTTGATTTTTTTTTACTTTTTAAAATATTTTATTATTTTTATTTATATATATTTTTTATTATTATTATTGTTTTAAATTGACCATATTGTTATTTCTTAATATTGTGTATTATATATATATATATATATATATATATATATATATATATATTATATATATGTATATTTTTGCTGTATATATGGTAGACCACCACAAATCTCTCAATTGAAAATCAATAAAAAACAATGTGGAAATTTAAGAAAAAGAATCCAAGAATCCAGGCGACGACAAACGTACTAAAATTGTCTTTAGGTCTGGAAGATTTCAAATGAGCCGGTTCTGTTTTTCAAGTTTTTTAAGAGTAAAAATCAGGTACAGTGTCTTTAAACACGAGGATAATAGGTCAAAAAATATAAATAATAATAAAATAACTAAAGACAAAATGTGATTGTGAGATTTTAAAGTGTGTTTTTGCGTGTGTTTGTCGATGACGGTGCAGGAGTCGGGGAGGGCATCTGAGGTAAGAGCTGCAGAGCGTCTGAGCCGTGACCTCAGACGAGGAGCGGCTCTGACACTCGCTCGCTCACGTCTGATGGATTAGAAACGAAGCGACGTGTGGAGAGAAGGTCGAGCTCCGCCGCCGCCTCATTCATAATGGATCAGGTCGGAAACTCGGAGCTGCACCCGCCAACTTTTCCCGAGCAAAGATCCACCACCGTCCTGTTGCCGTGGAGATATGACTGGTTAGACTGGAATGTTCCGCAGTATGGACTTTTCTCTGAACGGTTGTTAAGGCCCAGAGCAGCTTCTGAGAGTCCAGAAAAACTCTTTATAAATAAATCCTGATGTTTAGACTCCACCAGGTGAAGTTTTACAGATCAGGTCTGGAGTTTCACGTGTTCGTTCTGCCTCAACTGGAGGAGTTCAGGTCTGTCGGGGTCTTGTTCTTGAGTGAGACCGAGTAACGACCCGAAGGACCAGATCCACGATACGAGAGACACAAATGAGTTTCCTCCACAGGGTGAGGAGCTCAGTCACACGGGAGGAGCTCGGAGTAGAGCCGCTGCTCCTCCACGTGGAGAGGAGCGTCTGAGGGGAGGACGTCTGTTCTGACGTCTCCTGGACGTGTCCCTCAGGAGGTGTTCATGTCCCACCGGGAGGAGGAGACCCAGGACACACTGGAGGGACCATGTCTCTGGACTGGACTGGGAACACCTCAGGTCCCACTGGAGGAGCTGGAGGAAGTGTCTGGGGTGAAGGAAGTCTGGGAGTCCCTGCTTAGACTGATGCCCCGAGACTCGACCCCAGAGAAGCAGAAGAATATGGATGGAACTAAAGACCTGCTCAACCAATTTGAACTTGTTCATGTAATTTAACTTTTTTGGGTAAAACTAAATAAATCAGTATAATATAAGAATTCTATAATAATACAAATAAATAAAATAGTTAGACCAAAGTCTGTCTGTCTGGAGTGAGGGAGGTCTGGGAGTCTCTGCTTAGACTGATACCACCGAGACCCGACCACGGGTAAGAGGAAGAAAATGGATGGATGGATATTGTTTTTGTTTTTTTTCCAGTGCAGACATGGAATCTGTGAACATGTGTCGTGTTCAAACTGCACAAATCTGTCTGTGCAAATATCAACATCAAATCAATTTAGAATTTTTATTGTAGAATCAGTTTGAGTTCACATAGTCTGTGTTCAGATGCACCTGAAGTTTCCCAAATCCGATTTTTTGTCTCTATGTTTCTGTATCTGATCTTTTAATGTCTGAACCACACAGATCTGATGTTTTCAAACATGACCCAGGACACTTGGATCTGTGCTCCTGAAACTGATCCATATCTGATCTTTAACATGTGACTTGAGTGTGAACAGTCAGGTCACATTCATCCACCTACACGTCATCAACAAGACACAAACGTCACTATTCTGCACTGAAGTAGAGAAAACTGTTCATGATCCATGTGACTGAAGTGAAGCACATCTCCACTCACCACAAAACACCACCACCAAAAACCTGGTCCTTCTCCTTCTCAATCTCCTCCTTAAAACAAGTAAGTTGTTCATGTTGTGGCTCCGGTACGAGAGGAACTTTAAAATCTCCAGGTGCTCGATGCTGCGTCCATGTTTGTTCAACTTGTGTAAACACAGAGACGCTCGCTGCGGTTGACGTCGTCGTGTCTCCAGTGTCACATGTGGGACACTTTTGGACCGTTTAATGTTCACACTGGAGTCACACACAAGTCACATTTAACTGGAAATGTGAACGAGCTGAAAAAACATCAGATTTCACAAAAAAATCAGAATTGAGCGTTAAACCTGCAGACTGAACGGAGCCATATTCAGACATGGTCCCTCCAGTGTGTCCTGGGTCTCCTCCTCCTGGTGGGACATGAACACCTCCTGAGGGACACGTCCAGGAGACATCAGAACAGACGTCCTCCCCTCAGACGCTCCTCTCCACGTGGAGGAGCAGCGGCTCTACTCCGAGCTCCTCACTCTGTCTCTGAGGGAGACGCCCGGACGTCCTGCGGAGGAAACTCATCTGTGTCACACTCGGGTCAAACCCCCACAAACAAACTAAATCTAATGAAGTAAAAAAGACTTAAATTAAGAACATCTGACTTTATTTGAGTCAATTCAACTTCCATCCATCCATTTTCTTCCGTTTATCCGGGGTCGGGTCGCGGGGGCATCAGTCTGAGCAGAGACTCCCAGACTTCCTTCACCCCAGACACTTCCTCCAGCTCCTCCGGGGGACCTGAGGTGTTCCCAGTCCAGTCCAGAGACATCATCCACACACACATTAACACACACTTACACACACACATTTACACACACTTACACACACACTTACACACACTTACACACACATTTACACACACACATTTACACACACTCTTACACAGAAAAACATGGAGTGACATTTACCGACATCAGGACACAAAGTGTTCAAATAAAAGCGATTAAAGACACACTGAAATCTCTTAACTTGTAAAATACTGATATTTTATTTTTCAAAAATGCAGCAGAAATGTTTTATGCTTGACACAATCCAGCCACCCGCTGAGTCATAAACCCATATGAAAAAAAACAAAAAACGATTCAAATCAAACTTCCTCTAAATATTATTTTATATCGTTTTGAAAAAAAGTTCTTTGCCATCCGCTTTTTTTCAGCTTTCTTTTTCGGTATTCGGTAGACGAACAGAAATGTCAGGTGGAGTTACGGAGGGCGTGGAGGTTACATAGAGCTCAGATACAGACGCACAGATGAGCCTGGAGGGGGCGGGGCTAGGGGGAAGGGGGGGAGCTGTGTTTTCAGAAAATATACAACACATTTACAGAGAAAAAGAGAAAGGAGGTTTGGGTTGAGTGGGTGTGGAGAGCGTCTGCGGCGGCGGATCGAGGCCTCGGGCGGAGGGTCTGATCCGTCCAAAACTCAAAACTCTAAACTTTTACACAAATTAAATCACGTGTTTTTACTCGAGCTTCTCCACAAACGAACGATTTAACTTTAACGATAAAAAAGATTAAAACGAGAAAGAAAAAGACGAAGACGAGTCATGAGGCACAACGTGGACTTTTACTCCAGATATTAAACCAGGACTAAACCAGGACCAAAACCAGGGCTAAACCAGGTCTAAACCAGGTCTAAACCAGGTCTAAACCAGGACTGAATCAGGACTAAACCAGGACCAAAACCAGGACCGAACCAGGTCTAAACCAGGAAAAAATTAGAACTGAAATCAGGACTAAACCAGGACCAAAACCAGGTCTAAATCAGGACCTAAACCAAGGACTACACCAGGACTAAACCAGGACTATAACAGGACAAAGACAGATCTAAACCAGGACTAAATCAGGACCTAAACCAGGTCAAAGACAGTAAAAAAATCGACTTAAGTAAAAGTATTAAAGTACCTGTTTAAAAATGTACTAAGTGTAAAAAGTTAAAAATATTTTGCAGAATTTTTAGAACAGTTAAAGGTTTAGTCCTGGTGTAGCTCCCTGGGTTAGTCCTGCCTCAGTTTCCTAGGATTTTTAGTCCGGGTTTTAGTCCTGATTAAGTTTCCTAAACAGACTTAGTTGAAAACTGTCTTTGTCCATGGTTTTCTTTTCTTTTTTCCGCGCCCGTCGTTGCCGCGGTGATCGTCTCTGGAGCTGAACCCGGGCGGCAGAAGCATCCGTCAAAAAAAATTGACTTAGGTAAAAGTATTAAAGTACCTGTTTAAAAATGTACTGTAAGTGTAAAAAGTAAAAGTATTTTGCAGAAATTTTTAGAAAAAGTTAAAGTTTAGTCCTGGTGTAGCTCCCTGGGTTAGTCCTGCCTCAGTCCTGACTTAATCCTGGTTTAGTCCTGGTTTAGTCCTGATCTAGATCTGTCTTTCTCTTGGTTTAGTCCTGACTTAGACCTGGTTTAGATTTGTTTTTGTCCTGATCTAGATCTGTCTTAGTCCTGGGTTAGTCCTGGTTTAGACCTTATTTAAGTCCTGTTTAGTCCTTGTTTAGTCCTGGTTTAGATTTAGTTTGGTTTACCTGGTTTAGTCCTGGTTTAGTCCTGGTTTAGTCCTGGTTTAGTCCTGGTTTAGTCCTGGTTTAGTCCTGGTTTAGTCCTGGTTTAGTCTGGTTTAGTCCTGGTTTAGTCCTGGTTTATGGTTTACCTGGTTTAGTCCTGGTTTAGTCCTGGTTTAGTCCTGGTTTAGACCTGGTTTAGTCCTGGTTTAGTCCTGGTTCAGTCTTGGTTTAGTCCCGGTTTAAGTCGAGTTTTTTTTAACTACAGGTTTGTTTGTTTTTACGATACTGAAACAGCTCTTTCCGTCTTTCATTTTCTTTTTCTTTTTTCCGCGCCCGTCGTTGCCGCGGTGATCGTCTCTGGAGCTGAACCCGGGCGGCAGAAGCATCCGTCATCTCTCCCCCCGACAGCCCCAAACACTCCTCATCTCTGGATCCCGGGCCGGGGCTCGGCGGCCGCGGCGTTCCCATCGACCCGGATCGATCCGCTCAGATTCATTATGATAAAACGGGAAGGCGGCGGCGGCGGCTTCGACGCGCTCAGCACATTCGGTCTCTCCCCGAATCGCCAAACGCTGCTTTTGACCATTAAAAATCCGCCCGTGTTGCAGTTTTATTTTAATATTGTTGGAGTTAAATATGAGAGGGTCATTTATTCTGGGAGGGTTTTTTTTTTTTTTTTTTCCGCCTCAGCCGAACGACGAGCGGCGGATCCGGGA
The DNA here is from genome assembly GCF_026225935.1 of Boleophthalmus pectinirostris. Lineage (NCBI taxonomy): Eukaryota > Metazoa > Chordata > Actinopteri > Gobiiformes > Gobiidae > Boleophthalmus > Boleophthalmus pectinirostris. The sequence goes on along the minus strand of NW_026570970.1, from coordinate 1,858,261 downwards.
TAATAATGCAGTTACGCTCGGAGACGGAGCCGCGGGACGTACGCAGTGTCCGGATTAATCCTCCGCGTGTTTTGTTTTCCCCGTACGTCGCAAAAAAAAACTACTTACTCCAGTATCAAGAGAGTGAAAGTCTAATTTAAGAACGTACGAATAAAAGAGAGCTTCAGTTTGTGGTGTTTGTGTGGAGACGGTTTATAGAAACGGACAGGAAGTGAACATGGGGGCGCTTTCGGCTCCACCGACTTTGACTCATTGATTTAAATCTGGTTTAGATCTGTTTAGTCCTGGTTTAGTCCTGGTTTAGTCCTGGTTTAGTCCTGGTTTAGTCCTGGTTCTGGTTTAGTCCTGGTTCAGTCCTGGTTCAGTCCTGGTTTAGTCCTGGTTTCAGTCCTGGTTTAGTCCTGGTTTAGTCCTGGTTCAGTCCTGGTTTAGTCCTGGTTCAGTCCTGGTTTAGTCCTGGTTTAGTCCTGGTTTAGTCCTGGTTTAGTCCTGGTGGAACATGGGCACACTTCCGGCTCTTTCCCGTCTCTCTGGTCATTTTGGTCTTTAAATGTTTGTATCACTCGTTCTACATGATCCTGAGGTTTTATTTCAATCGTCCGTGAATAAATTCTTATTCCAAATAAGGAACTCGACTCCAAATTCGCTCTTACATATAACTGCAGGCCTTGATGAGCTTCATTTGACTGGAGCTGAACCCTCGGTTCACTTCTGTGTACAGTTTGTTCGTCCAGTCGCAAAAGAAAATTTTATTCTGTGAACTGGACAAAAGCTTTTATGAGTGAATATGTTTCGTCGCTCGTAGTAGGGAGTATTTTCTTCAGTTCTGACGATCAGAGTCAAAGTCTTCAGGTTTGTTCAGACGTCAGTTTATATGAAAAGTCTTATGTATTATACCTGAATACGTAATATAAATATATTTTATTGTTGTTAGATTTGTAATGAAATGTAGGTACTGTGAATTATAGTTTATATCACAGGTGTCAAACATACGGCCCGGGGGCCAGATCCGGCCCTCCAAGACCTTTAATGTGGCCCTTGGCTGATTTTCTACTAAAATATTTTAATGATATTTTCTATTAAAGTATTAGTAATTTTCTGCATCGCTTAGCATAGTGTCTCCAGCGTCTCTGTACGTGGCCCCTCCCACCAGAGCAGCACAAATGAAGACTTGTCTCTTTCCAAACGCTCTTAAAGGACGATCGTTTTGACTGTTGACCGTGACACCCTCATCAGAAAAATGTCCAACATGAGAAAAGTGGAGCCGAGTGCAGGATTTTACAACAAAAATTGACTTATTCCTGTTTACAGACAAGTTCATGTTCAAACTTTGTGTTGAAATTGTATTTTTCTTAAAGTTTCAGGTTGTTCATAATATTATAATATTTTGTAAAAGAAAGAGTTCATCAATTAAAAAAGATTTGTGTAATAGATTTGTGTTTCTCTGCACAAATATTTGAACTTATTGTTATTTATGGGGTTTATATGACATGAGTTTTCTGACACTTTGGATCAGAGTCGGTTGGACACGACGCCCGGAACAACATGAGTTTGACTCTCCTGGTTTATATTGTACAGGAAATGAGAAGTTTATTTGTTCTTTGTTCATTTGGGACAGTAAAAAAAAAGGGGGTGGGGTTAAATAAGTGTTTACTTCCTCCCACTCCATTTTTGGACACATGTAAAATCTGCGTGACATTTATTTTCGCTTATTATTATAGAAAAGAAATATTTACTTTTTGTGTTATATCTAAGTATTTAGGTTTTCTGTGCGTTAATGTCCCAAGAAACGTTCATTAATTCATTCAAACTCTCCGTGGACGAGCGTCGTTTCCGTGGTGCATGTTCCAGCGTCAGTGTGGCTCGAATCCGGCGTTGACGTGACGTGTCTTGAGCGTTCAGGCGTCAACGCTCTGGACGTCGACCTTAGAAGTTCAAAAATGCAGAACTTTTGGTTTCAGACCGATCGCGGACGACTATCCAGAGACTCGGCGACGTTATTATCCGGAAGAAAGAAAAGAAAGAGAAAGGAACCGGGCCGGCAGTATAAATACACGCCGCAGACCAGCCGACCAGGACCGGACCAGGACTGGAACCAGGACTGAACCAGGATTAGATCCAAAAGAAGAAAGAATGTGCCACATGAGTCGAGTTCAGGTGCAGGACCAACAAGATCAACAAGACGAACAGGAACAGACATCGCACTCTGATGAAGGATTTGTAATCTGAAAAGTTGTGCCAATAAACTTCACAGGACTTTTAAAACCAGATTAGACCAGGACTAAACCAGGACTAAACCAGGACTAAAACAGTGTCATTAGTGGAGTATAAATATAAACACGCTGCAAACGCTGAGTCGATCTCCACCGCTGATGGTTTTAAGTTATAAAAACACTAAAGTCTTTCTCAGTCTGGTCCGTCGTTTTGGGCCCGGACTCTTGTTTCCAGGGCAACGGACGCGCATCAAGTATTTTTCTCCCCGTTCGTCCGAGACCAGCGGCGTCTGAACTCAGATGCAAAGGCGTCCGGGGTGTTTGGCGTCGTGATCTGCAGTGACCTTTAGAAAGATGTGCTGACTCATTTCATCATAAAGTCGCATTATGCCAAAAGGAGTTTGAAGAGTCCAGAGTGTGAGTCAGGTGCGGTTCACACCTTAGGGCAGTTCAACCGACAAAACTAATAAGAGACACTCCACTGTAAACCACTAGAGTGTGTGAGTTTTAGACAAATACTTATATCTTATGTTTTAAATTATAATGTTGTTTTATTGTGTTTACGTCGGGTAAAATGACCTTGGGTGTTATAAAAAATTAAAATGATTATTACAGAACCCGTCAGAATCTCGGGATCGAGTCCAAACGCTCTTAAAAACCTTTGTCCGGCCGATAGAATTCACTTTATTCTACGACACATTTTGGGTGAAATTCTTTGCCAATTCCCGAAGCCAAATGAAGCTGTTAAATCTTTTCAAACTGAGGAATATGTCAAAGAGAGTTTCTGAAAATATTCTCACCAGCGCCGACCCATAAAACCCGACCGTGGCTCTCTCCAAGAACCATCAGGACCGAGGACTAAACCAGGATTTAAAGACTGTAATCAAAAAAGTCTTTTATGGGCCGTGCCAGTTTTATAGAACCAAATGTCTTTACAACGTGGTTCATTTTTGTTCACTCAATTCTCACTTTCGGTTTATTTAAGAACTAAAACCAGAGGAAAAAGACAAAAACAGAGTCTGAGTCTGGTCCAGTTTCAAGATCTAAAACCGTCTCTGAAAACTTTGCTCGTTAAGTCACAGTTTGTCTACACTGAAAACTGGTCCCAAGAAGAGCCAGAATAGGCCCAAACCTGGACTAAACCAGGTCTAAAATCAGGACTAAAACCAGGTCTAGTCCAGTTCTAAACTAGGTCCAAACTAGGTCTAACCCAGGTCTAAAATCAGGATTTAAACCAGATCTAAACTGGGATTAAACCAGGACTAAATGAGGACTAAAATTAAGACTAAAACCAGGTCTAAACCGGGATTTAACCAGGACTAAAATCAGGACTAAAACCAGGTCTAAACCAGGACTAAAACGAGGTTTAAACCAGGACTAAACAAGGATTAAAACCAGGACTAAAACCAGGACTAAAACTAGGTCTAACCCAGGTCTAAAATCAGGACTAAAACCAGGTCGAAATCAGGATTTAACTGGGTCTAAACCAGGTCTAAAATCAGGACTTAAACCAGATCTAAACTGGGATTTAACCAGGACTAAAACCAGGACTAAAACCAGGTCTAAACCAGGTCTAAAAGTTTGAAAATCCCTGCATTACAGATCTGTTTAATCTCTCATCGTTTACGTTCCTTCGCCAAAGAAAATTTACATCTGTGAACTGGACAAAAGTTTAAGAGAATAAATCGTTACTGTAGATTGTACAAAGAAGTGGACTGAGTGAGTTTCGCTCCAGTCAAATGAAACTCATGAGGCCAGCAGTTATAATAGCAAATTTGGAGCCGAGAATTTATTTACGGACAAAATAGTGAAATAAAAACCCCAGGATCATGTGGAGCGAGTTAACACGAACATTTAAGACCAAAACGACGAGGCTCTCAGCACTTACAGAGAGAAGTTTTCAAATGTAAAATCAACAGGAAAAGGAGTCGATGGAGCCGGAAGTGCGCCCATGCTCACTTCCTGTGTCCATTTATATGTACATATGTATGAACACTGCTCATTCTAGAGCACGAGTGCAGGATTTTACAACAAAAATGGATTTATTCCTGTTTACAGACAAGTTCATGTTAAAACTTTGTGTTGAAATTGTATTTTTCTTAAAGTTTCAGGTTGTTCATAATATTATAATATTTAGTAAAAGAAAAAGTTCATCAATTAAAAAAGATTTCTGTAATAGATTTGTGTTTCTCTGCACAAATATTTTGAACTTATTGTTATTTTTGGGGTTTATATGACATGAGTTTTCTGATCCAGACACTTTGGATCAAAGTCGGTTGGACACGACCCCGGAACAAAATGAGTTTGACTCTCCTGGTCTAGAGGCTTCTTCAGTTCCAGAAGGGTTCACTGTGTCTGTGTCTGTCACTGTGTGTGTTTGAAGGACACATACACTGAGGCCCCGTTCACACTAGTGTGTATGTGAGTTATTTTCGTTGTGGATGACGCGTTCGTTCACACTAATATGATGGAAAACGTCTCCAGAGACAAAACGATCTGAGTTTGGATCTGATAGGGCACTGTGTGGACTCCTGAAAACACTGATACTCTGATGTCGGAGCTCGAGTCTCGTCCTGATTGGACCACGTCACTTCCTGATTCTCTGGGTTTGTGACATTGGTCATGTGACTATATCGTGGAAAACAGTTTAAACAAACCAGAGACAAACGGGAAACAGCCGAGATACAAATACTCACTACTTTCATGTTTCAAAATCAGGGCGAAATCAACAGACGCTGGAGGTGCGCCCGCGTAGACCGTCCGGTGACCGCGAGCGAAAGGACCGGTGCAGAACACCACGCTCCACGGAACCAAACACAGCTGACGCCCGATCGACCGCACTCGACTGAAAACAGGTTCAGTCCTGGTTTTAGTTCTGGTTTTAGTCCTGGTTTTAGTCCTGGTTTAGTCCTGGTTTTAGTTCTGGTTTAATTCTAGTTTAGTCCTGGTTTAATCCTGGTTTCTAGTCCTGGTTTAGTCCTGGTTTAGTCCTGGTTTAGTCCTGTTTAGTCCTGGTTTAGTTCCTGTTTTAGTCCTGTTTAGTCCTTTAGTCCTGGTTTTAGTTCTGGTTTAGTCCTGGTTTAGTCCTGGTTTGGTTTTAGTCCTGGTTTTAGGTTTTAGTTTCTGGTTTTCTGGTTTAGTTCTGGTTTAGTCCTGGTTTAGTCCTGGTTTAGTCTAGTTTTCTGGTTTAGTTCTGTTTTAGTCCTGGTTTTAGTCCTGGTTTAGTCCTGGTTGGTTTAGTCCTGGTTTAGTTCTGGTTTAGTCCTAGTTTAGTCCTGGTTTAGTCTGGTTTAGTTTTAGTTTTAGTCCTGTTTAGTCCTTGGTTTAGTCTGGTTTTAGTCCCCTAGTTTAGTCCTGGTTTAGTCCTGGTTTAGTCCTGGTTTTAGTCCTGGTTTAGTCCTTTAGTCCTGGTTTAGTCTGGTTTAGTCCTAGTCTGGTTTAGTCCTGGTTTAGTCCTGGTTTTAGTCCTAGTTTAGTCCTGGTTTTAGTCCTTTTAGTCTGGTTTAGTCCTGGTTTAGTCCTGGTTTAGTTTGGTTTAGTCCTTTTAGTCCTGTTTAGTTTTAGTCCTGATTTAAACAAATATAAAAGTGTAACTGTCTGACCGTGGATCAAACCCGAGGAGCTGCTGTTCCAGCCGCACCTACAAACCCTTAAAAAAAAAAAAAAAAAACACGGACCATAATTCCGCACGGAGCCCAGCTGGATCCGGTCTCTCCGCTCAGCAACTCTTTCTCCGGACGCTTCCCAAATTAACAAACTATATTTTCTAAACTTTTCGGGGAACGAGGGGAAGACAGGAACAGGAACAGGAACAGGAAGAGGAACAGGAACAGGAACAGGAAGGAGGAACAGGAACAGGAAACAGGAACAGGACGGGGGGGGGGGGAGGTGGAATCCGGCCGGCGCTCGATCCTCGGACTTAAATCGTAATATCTACACAGTACGAGCTCGGGAAAACCCAATAAACCTAAAGAAATCGGTATCAAACGATCGAAAACTAACATCAGAACCGTGGGATGGCTGTGCATAGCAAATATCGCCTTTTTAACGAAAACAGAACGTACTGCGTAAATAGTACCGAGGGCCAAATCCGAAGCGACCGGCCGCGTTTTTCGGACGTCTATACAAGAATATATTAATATTTGAAATGAAAGCAATAATGTGGTTAAATAAGTCATGTATTTTTTAATGCAAGAGCTAGGTAAATGCTATAAACCATAATATATTCTTCTGTATCTTTCCATTCTATTTACAAGAGTTGAACGCGCGGGGGGGGGGGGCTGGTTATTACCGTAGACGACTTTTTCCGACGCGTTTCGGACGTCGTTTTTCCCCCCGAACGTCGTAGTTTTTTTTTTTCTAAATCCCCCTCTCCTCTCCTCTCGGTCTCCGCTCTCTGCCCGGTCGCGCGTCGCCTCGGTTTCTCGATCCTTGGCAGATAAGCGGCCGTTTTGTTCGATCTTTTGTCGAATGGAAATAAAAAGAAATAATTGCTACATTCACATTTCACAGGTTGTTCAAGTTGAATTCAGCAGTCTGTGTGTCGTCATCGCTTCCTAAACGTCACCGAATCGTCCCTTTATTATTATTATTATTATCCTCCTCCTCCTCCTTCTCTCTCGGTGTAGAAAAAGCAGAATCCAGTGTTTTTTTGTCGTTGTTTTTTTTCTCTAAACCGTCGCTGGATCTTCCGGAACGATGCATAGAACTGCATCTGCCACTTCGGACTCCGTTTCCCATCATGCAACGCACACAGCTGACCGCTTCTCCAGTCGGCCACGGGTTTAAAAAGTCCATCGCTGTTTCGCCTTCCGTAACAATCCTGCAGGGTAATTAGTAGAGGTATTTAAGTCTCTTGTGTCCAGTGTCTGGTGTTTGTTTGTGGCGACGGCGACACGTTTGCGCCAAAAAAGACGAGAAAAAAAAAACCCCAAAAGTCGCTAAAAACGGATTTGTTCGCGATCTAGAACCGCTACGACTCGGTAAATACTAAAATGCGGCTCGTTTCGGCGCCGCGGGTGTTGGATGGATTCACATTTTCGCGGTTTTTCGCTCAGTGCTTTGGTGGCTCAGTTTAAGTTGGAAAAATATTCGGCGTCAAGTAAAGAGGCAAAAATAGCGCGAGGGTTTAAGGATAAAAGTCCCGTGTGTCGTTCGTTTGTCGTTTTTCAAAGTAAAAATATAAATAACGAAAAAAAAAACAAAGATTTTCTTCATTATTTGTCTCCAAAACTGAAATAAAAAAACAGATCATGGTTTGTTTTTTTCAGTTTTCAATTTTGTGTTTAAATGAAAAATGGAAAAAACGGAGAACGGACTAAACCAGGACTAAACCAGGACTAAACCAGGACTAAACCAGGACTAAACCAGGACTAAACCAGGACTAAACCAGGACTGAGTGTCAGGATGTGTCAGGTGATCAAGACTGAGACCAGACCCGGACTGAGACCGGGACCAGACTGGGACAAGAGCAGGACTGAGAGACCGAGACTGAGACCGGTTTAGTTCTGTTTTAGACCTATTTTAGTCCTGTCTTAGACATGTTTTAGTTCTGGTTCAGACCCACTTTAGTCCTGGTTTAGTCCTGGTTCAGACCTGGTTTAGTCCTGGTTCAGTCCTGTTTTTAGTCCTGTTTTAGTCCTGGTTTGGTTCTGTTTTAGTCCTGTTTTTAGTCCCATTTTAGTCCTGGTTTAGTCCTGGTTCAGTCCTGGTTTAGTCCTGGTTTAGTCCTTTTAGTCCTGGTTTAGTCCTGGTTTCAGTCCTGTTTTAGTCTGTTTTAGTCCTGTTTAGTCCTGTTTTTAGTCCTGGTTTAGTCCTGGTTTAGTCCTGGTTTTAGTCCTGTTTTAGTCCTGTTTAGTCCTGTTTTAGTCCTGGTTTAGTCCTGTTTGTCCCTTTTAGTCCTGGTTTAGTCCTCTTTTAGTCCTGTTTTAGTCCTGTTTTAGTCCTTTTTAGTCCTGTTTTAGTCCTGTTTTAGTCCTGGTTTAGTCCTGGTTTTAGTCCTGGTTTAGTCCTGTTTTAGTCCTGTTTTAGTCCTGTTTTAGTCCTGGTTTAGTCCTGTTTCAGTCCGTTATCCGTTTTATCCATTTTTCATTTAAACACAAAATCGAAAACTGAAAAAATCAAACCGTTTTCAGTTTTTTTTTTTTTCGGTTTTGGAGACAAATAATGACAAATCATGTTTTTTTTTTTTTTCGTTTTCTTATTTTTTATTTTATTTTGAAAAACCTTCACTGTGTCGTCGAGTCGATTCGATTTGGTTTAACTTTCTGAAACAACAAAAAATATCTGCGTTTTCTGACGTTTTGTTCTCGTTCGTTTACAGAAAACTTCGTCGGCCGTTTCCGGTGCAAACACGTCGTGCTTCTGCGTTCTGAAAAAGTCGACCGCGCCGCCGACGTGTGCAGGGATCGTTTTTCACCGAAGCAAAACAAAGTCGACGTCGGCACATTTCACAACGAGAAGGTGAAGTGTGAAGGTCAAAACTCAGACGGGACATGAACGTTTGACGCAGCCGTGGAAGAAGTTCTCCGTTTTGTTACTTAAAAGCTGCATTACGTCACTTTTCCGGTGGACGGTCTGTCAAGCGCTTTTCTCCGTGGAGTTTACGGTTCTTGCTTTGTCTAGAATGTTCCACAGTGCGGCTTTAAACCCTTTCTATCTCCACGGAGACCGAACCGGACCAAGATCCAGGTCAGGTCTGTGGAGAACGTCTGGTGTTTTTGACTCTAAAACCTCGTGTGATTGATTAAACGTGAAGTGGAGCCGTTTAATCTGCAGTGTTCAGATTTTTAAAAGTAAATTCAAAGCGTTTATTTTTAATTTAGATTCATTTATGTTGAGAAACGAGTATTTCCCTCCGTCCGTTTTCCAAAATCACATGGTGCAGCATCGTTTTCAAAAAAGTTTTCGTTTTACATGGAGCTGAATAAATCGTCTATCGAGAAATACACCGAGTCTCTGGGCCTCACCTTCGACATCTTCATCTTCATCATCTTCATCATCATCATCTTCATCTTCATCTTCATCATCATCATCATCATCTCATCATCATCTTCATCCTCAGAGTAAATGGAAACACTGGTCACACTTTCGTCGGCTCCTGAAACTCCGTTCACACGAGTGTTTTTTAAAAACAGACGTTTCTCTTTGTTTGTTTTCGTCTTTTACACACAAACGGTGAATTCTCCTCTGAAAATGAATCTTTCTAAAAACTCGGGCGAGTGTTGGATTGTGGGAAACTCTGGTTTGTCGTTTGTGTGTAAAAGTGAAATAAACTGAGTTTTAGGACAAAAGTGCGAACAGTGTTTCACTTTTGCTCTGATGAAGACGACGACGACGACGACGAAGCATCAGAGCATCAGTCACGTTTCTTCTTCTTCTTCTGCACACAGCTGATGTTTCATATCCATGACACATGATCAGATCTGTGGAGAGGCGAGCCGCTCACTAATGCACCATTTTAAACAGATTTGTGAGTCAAACTTAAAACTGTAATGAAATAAAAGCTCCAGGTTTGACTCTGATTCAGCTCCGCCCACAGACTCGGTGCAGATCTGACGACGCTTCATGCAGCTCCATGGAAACGAAAACTTTTATGTTCACGATATTATTTTGGAAAACAGATGGAGATAAATATTTGTTTCTCAACAAACCCCGACTCTGTGGAAAAGTCGCTTAAAACTCCGTTTATTTCACTTTTACACACAAATTCCAAACCAGAGTTTTCCACAATCCAACACTCGCCCGAGTTTTTAGAAAGATTCATTTTCAGAGGAGAATTCACCGTTTGTGTGTAAAAGACGAAAACAAACAAAGAGAAATGTTTCAGTTTTTAAAAACACTCGTGTAAACGGAGTTTTACTTGACTTCATCAGCTTTTCCTCCTGCAGATCTGTGGTGCAGGATTTTTGGGTTGATACTTGTTTTAAATTCAATTATTTATTTTTTATACTTGTTTTAAATTCAATTATTTATTTTTTATACTTGTTTTAAATCCAATTATTATTTTACTTAGTCTTCATCTCATTTTAGCTCTCCACTTTTATTTATTTATTTTTTTTATTATTTTTTTACTCTAACCTTTAGGAGATTTATGTTTTATGTTTCGGTCTAAATTGCTGTAAATATGGAAGAAATAGTAGTGAAGTTGCTGTTTTTTAACTTATTATTATGAATTATGATTTAATTTTTGTAATTTCTCTGTTTCAGGTGAAGTTCTTGTATGAAAAATGCTCTAAAAATCCACTTTGATTTGTTATTTTCACTGTGGAACATTCTGGACAAAGCAATAACGTTTCCACCGAGACAAACTCTACACTGGAAAAGTTCCGCAGTGCATCTTTAAGCGACACGATATATTTATATACAGTTTATTTACACACACGTTAAAGTTATTCAGCCCTTAATCTTTAGCAAAAATGGTACAGCTTTTCGTTTTGTATTACAACGCTACAAAATTCTCCAGAAATCTGCGTCTTCGTTCTGGAACTTTCTGCTGCAAAAGAGAAACGAAAAATTCAAATAAATCCTCACATTTATTTCTACTTTAGTTAAAAACGTCCAGATTCAGAATTTCACTGCGAGTTTTTGAACTCAGCAGAATTTCTCTTGTTAGTCGGTCTGTTTGTACAATTTATTCAAAGCAAAAAGTTTGACCAAAGTAGAAAGTCTTTAATAAGTAAAAATGTTAAAAAACTTTCTTTACTGGTTCAAACTTTTGCTGAAAATAGAAAAAAAAATGTTTTGGTTATAATCTGTTACATACATGGAGTTTTGTTTAATATTGTCGACATTTTCAATTTCAAATCGTAAAGAGAAAGAGGAATTTAAAGAGCAACTGAGGAAATTTAATAATCCGTGTGTTATTTGTTTGTTTTTCAAAATTAAACTAAACATAAGAAAATGAAAAAACAAAAAATGTTTTCATTATTTGTCTCCAAAACTAAAATGAAAAAACAGATAAAGGTTCATTTTTTTTTTTAGTTTTCGATTTTGTGTTTAAATGAAAAATGGAAAAAAACAGATGACTGACTGAACCAGGACTGAACCAGGACTGAACCAGGTCTAAACCAGGACTGAACCAGGACTGAACCAGGACTAAACCAGTTTCAGTCCTGATCACCCGACGGTCTACATGGGCCCATCCCGACACTAAGTCCTGGTTCAGTCCTGGTTTAGGACTGATTTAGGAATGAGACCAGGACCAGATCCAGACTGGACTGAGACCAGAACTAGTTCAGGACTAGACTGGGACTCAGACCAGGACCAGACCAGAACTGACAGTGGTTTAGACCTGGTTTGGACCTGGTTTGGACCTTGTTTAGTCCTGGTTCAGTCCATTATCTGTTTTTTTTTTTTTTTTTCCATTTTTCATTTAAACACAAAATCAAAAATTGAAAAAATGAAACTTTATCTGTTTTTTCATTTTGGTTTTTAATGTTTTTTAAATTTTATTTTTGGTTTTATTTTGAAAAACAAATGAACGAACGACACATGGATTTTTCAGAACATGTCTCCTTTAAAATCAAGACCTACTAACCAAACAACTCTACAGTCGTTCTACTTAAAGCTGAACTGCGCAACTTTTCTGGTGGCACAAAATCTGCTCGTCTCCATGGAGATGTTCAAGCTTTTGCCTGGAATGTTCCACAGTGTGACATTAAACATTTCAGTCCAGTATTTATACTGTTTCTATTGCTCAAAAATACAATACTTCTTTCTGTCGAGGCGCCTCTCCACAGATCTGACCTGTAACGTAACGCTCCCTCGATACTGTGGAACATTCCAGACAAAAGCGATAACGTTTCCATGGCGACTAGAAAAGTTACGCAGTCTAAAAAATCCTGAATTTCGGACGATTTTAACTCATATTTCTGCTAAATCTGACGAACAAAAACCCGAACCGGACTTCTACGCCGGACGCTTTTTTTTTGGCACAAACGCGGCGCCGTCGGTGTCGGGCGCGTGTTGCCGTGGTTATACGCGCGTGGTGGAGTGTGTGTGCGTGGAGATGTGCGTGTGCGGCAGGTGCGTGTTGCTGTAGGGGCTGTGGTGGGAGTAGCCCTGGTGCGGCGGGTGCCTCATGCCCACCACGGACGCCGGGGTCATGGGCGTCATGGGCGTGGCCGGGGTGACGGGGTGGGAGCCCGGCGTGACGGGCAGGGAGCCGGGGTTGAGCGAGGTCATGAGGGGCACGTCGTCGGGCGAGCGGCGCAGCGTCAGGGTGTAGTCGGGGGGGCAGGTGAGGCGCACCGTGTCCAGGGTGCTGTAGATGTCCTGCGTGTCCAGACCGTCCAGGGCGTCCAGCGTGTCCAGCGTGTGGTGGTGCAGCGCGTTGTTCCGCTCGTCCGCAGACGCCGCGTCACAGTCCAGCTGCTTCACCTGCAACACACACACAGTCAGACTGGGGACGCGTACATGTGTGTCTACGATCGAATGTTCAGCACTGAACGTGGAGACGCAACACACACGGGGGACACATACACGGACCAGGACTAAACCAGGACTAAACCAGGACTAAACCAGGACCAGGACTAAAAACTAACAGGACTAACCAGGACTAAACCAGGACTAAACAGGACTAAACCAGGACTAAACTAGGACTAAACCAGGACTAAACTAAACCAGGACTAAACCAGGACTAAACCAGGACTAAACCAGGACTAAACCAGGACTAACCAGGACTTAAACCAGGACTAAACCAGGACTAAACCAGGACTAAAGGACTAAACCAGGACTAAACCAGGACTAAACCAGGACTAAACAGGACTAAACCAGGACTAACCAGGAACCAGGACTAAACCAGGACTAAACCAGGAACTAAACCAGGACTAAACTAGGACTAAACCAGGACTAAAACCAGGACTAAAACCAGGACTAAACCAGGACTAAAACCAGGACTAAAACCAGGACTAACCAGGACTAAACCAGGACCAGGACTAAACTAGGACTAAACCAGGACTAAACCAGGACTAAACCAGGACTAAACCAGGACTAAACCAGGACTAAACCAGGACTAAACCAGGACTAAACTAGGACTAAACAGGTCTAAACCAGGACTAAACTAAACCAGGACTAAACCAGGACTAAACCAGGACTTAAACTAGGACTTAACCAGGACTAAACTAAACCTAGGACTAAACCAGGACTAAACCAGGACTAAACTAGGACTTAAACAGGACTAAACCAGGACTAAACTAGGACTACTTAACCAGGTTAACTTAAACCAGGACTTAACTAAGGACTAACAGGACTAAACTTAGGAACTAAACCAGGACTAAACTAGGACTACTTAACCAGGACTTTAACTAAACTAGGACTAAACCAGGGACTACTAAACTAGGACTTAACCAGGCCCTCAGACATATTTTTCTTGGCCCTCAGGCCACATGACTTTACATCAATTAAAACATATTTTTTTACTGCAGGTTTTTTGAAAATCGACCTTGATAAAGTTGATATTTAACATTTAGTCTTTGGTTTTAAGGATCTTAGTGTGAATAAAGTCTGAAGGTTCATTCTTTTTTTTTTTTTTTTTTTCATTTGTATTTTATTGTCTTTTCACAATGTGGATTTACATGATAATGAAGCAAACCAAGTAACTTACAAATTGTCCATATTGTCCAATGTCCATAGTTCGACATTTCCACATTTCTCATTTCTACTTGCACAAACTGTAATGTAACTTTCATAAGAACAGGTAATTAATACAAAAAAATAGATAAATAAAATAAAACAAAATAAATCACTGTAGCTTTAAACCGGGGGGTAAATTCAGTCTTTGTTTTCTGGACGATCACAGGTTCTACACAAACTCACATCTATGTTGTTTAATAAAGTGTAACCGTCCTTTCCCATTTTTTTTAAATTTATGACCTTCCAATCTAAGTGAGGCGGTGAGTTTTTCCATATTATAAATACTTCATATTATATCAAACCACTCTTCTATTTTCGGCCTCTGATCACTTCGCTTCACCTCGTTCGTCCCTCTGCTTCTTCTGTGTTTAGAAATGTGGCCAAATCATGAACATCTCCATGGACAAAGGCGTTTGATGGACTTTATCTCAAAAGAGTGACGCAGTAAAACTCGTTAAAACGCTCCAAAAAGTTGTTTTAGCGTAACGTGTGTTCTTCAAACTCCACCCGTTCACTTTGTAATCACAGAGTCTGAATATCCTGTCGTAAAACCACATTATCACTCGACACGATTCTATAAAAGCCCCAAAAAACCTCCTGTGTTTCAATAAACCCAGATTCAGCCGCCGTCTCTTTCTTTCTCTCGCGCAGATCATTTCAAATCCTCGTTTCCCTCAATTGCTCATTAGCGGCGTTTGTCAGAGCGGCGCCGCGTTTCGCCCGGCGTTCGGCGAGGGCCCGGGCGGAGGGATCTGAGAGCGGCGCCGAGGCTGAAAGGAGGAGGAGGACGAGGAGGAGGAGGAGGTAATTTGGCTCTATTGGACGCCGCTCGCTCCTGAACGCCGCTCGCTCCTGAACGCCGCTCGCTCCTGAACGCCGCTCGCTCCTGAACGCCGCTCGCTCCTGAACGCCGCCGCTCCTGTCGTGAAGAGGAACGACGACAAAAAAAAAAAAAAAAAAGAGTTGGACGGCGGCAGCTGCAGAGGCTCCGTCACCGAACGCTCTGACCTGAGGTGACACCGAGTCTCAACGGCCACACGACTCGATTTACTCGTGATCTGACGTCGTTTCCTCGTCGCAAACAGACCTGGAGCTGTGTTTTGGTTCATTCTTTCATGTTTAACTCACAAACCTGCACGTTTAGCCCGAGTTCTTCTTAAAAAACTTTAAAAATTCTGTCAAACCTTGAAGTAAAATCTGTTTTTAAACCTAGAATCATTTGGATCCTGATTTCAGCTCTGGAATTGCCAAATTCTGCTGAACTAAAAGTAAAAAAAAAAAAAAGAGAACTGTTCACTTGAAAACTACAACTTCATGACATCACAAGGTGGAGCAGAGTGTGTCATTCGGTCAACCATTTTTCAAAATAAAACCAAAAATAAGAAAACGAAAAAAATGTTTTCTTCATTATTTGTCTCCAAAAAAAGCAGATAACGATTTTTTTTTTTTTCTTTTCAGTTTTAGGCTACTGACTAAATCAGGACTAAACCAGGACTAAACCAACCAAACCAGGACTAAACCAGGACCAAACCAGGACTAAACCAGGACCAAACCAGGACTAAACCAGGACCAAACCAGTCTCAGTCACGGTCTCAATCCTGGTCTGGTCCAAGTCTCAGTCCTGATCACTCGACAGTCTACGTGGGCGCACCACCGAGCCCATCCTGACACTCAGTCCTGGTTCAGTCCTGGTTCAGTCCTGGTTTAGTCCTGGTTTAGTCCGTTATCAGTTCTTTTTTTCCATTTTTCAATTAAACACAAAATCGAAAACTAAAAAAATCATAATTTTCTGTTTTTTCATTTTGGTTTTGGAGACAAATAATGAAGAAAACAGTTTTTTTTTTTTCTTATTTCTGGTTTTATTTTGGAAAAACAAATGAATGAATGACACCATAATCTGTGTATCATTCGTTCATTTGTTTTTCAATATAAAACCAAAAATAAGAAAACGAAAAAAACAACAGTTTTCTTCATTATTTGTCTCCAAAACCAAAATGAAAAAAACAGATAACGGCCGTTTCCCGTTTATGTGACTTCAGTGACTGCGATGCCGGACTGAACCAGGACTGATCCAGGTCCGAGACCAGACCGAGACCAGAGCGGGACCAGAGCGGGACTGAGGCTGGGCTCTGAGCCTCCGGTCTGGTTCCGCTTTGGTCCCGGTCTGGTCCTGGACCTGGTCCATTTGAACCAAAAGCTCTTAGTTCGATTCATTTTCGTTGGTGTGAAGCGTCAGTCGGAGGCTTTGCACCACCTCGGAACCAGCCGCGGTTCTTGAGCGTGGAGGACCAGAGCAGCTCTGTCCCGGTCTCAGTCCCGCTCTGGTCTCGGTCTGGTCTCAGACCTGGATCCGTCCTGATTCAGTCCGTATGCGGTGCAAAAGTCCGACATCAGAGTCACTGAAGTCACATAAACGGAAACGGCCGTTATCCGTTTTTTTCATTTTGGTTTTGGAGACAAATAATGAAGAAAACTGTTGTTTTTTCGTTTTCTTATTTTTGGTTTTATTTTGAAAAACGAATGAACGAATGACACACGGATTCACCATTTTTATGTTTGTTTTTATCAAATTTTTTTCTTCAATTTTTTTCTAATTTGTATGTTGTTGTTTTTTTAACCTTTTTATTATTTATTGTTTTTCTTGCTCTTTCTTGATTTGACAAGTTTTATTGTCTTAACGACGACTAAAGGAATTAAACAGAACTTTATTTTCTGCTTCTTTTACACATTTATTACACATTTGTTTCGTGCAGAACTTTGGAAACTGTTTTGTTTATGAAATGTGCCGTAGAAATAAAGTGGATTTGGAAAAGTTACACAGTGCTCCTTTAATAACCTGGTCGTTAGGACGTTTGGTGTTTCCTCCTGAGACCCAGTGTTGTGGAGTAACAGATTACATGTACTGGAGTAATCAGAGTACAAATGATGAGTAACTGTATTTAGTTACAGTTACTGTTTCAGTGAGTGGTAATTGGATTACAGTTACTTTTTTTAAATAAGTGGATTACCAGGTCTAAACAAGGTCTAAACCAGGTCTAAACCCAGGACTAAACCAGGTCTAAACAGGTCTAAACCACTAAACCAGGTCACTAAACCAGGACTAAACCAGGACTCTAAACCAGGACTAAAACCAGGGTCTAAACAAGGTCTAAACCAGGACTAAACCAGGTCTAAACCAGGACTAAACCAGGTCTAAACCAGGACTAAACCAGGTCTAAACCAGGACTAAACCAGGACTAAAACCAGGTCTAAACCAGGTCAAACCAGAACTAAACTTCTTATGTTACAATTTCCTCGTCTTTGTTTCTCCACAAACAAATCAAAGTAATCCAAAGTAATCAGATTACATTACTCACTTTAAGTAATTTAATGGATTCTGTTACAAACTACATTTTGGGGGATGTAATCTGTAATCTGTAGGGGATTACATTTTAAAAGTAAACTTCCCAACACTGCTGAGACTCTCGCTCTTCGTCAGGAGCAGCGACACGGAGCTCGGCCGACGACTCCGGGTTTGGTCGAAGATTTAAATGGTTTTAAAGACGCCGCGTGTGATTTTTACTGTTTTAAAAAGGTCAAAAACAGAGCGAGGACCTTTTGAAACTCTGCAGCGGCTCAGAGTTCCTCCTCACTCACCTTTCACATTCAGAGACGATGTTCAGGTTAATTATTCACAACGACGTTTTATAAAGATCCTTTCACAGACAGAGCGAAGGTTTCAGATCCAACGCCTGAAATTAAACTCATGATTGTGGTGAAGCTGCAGCTGATCCAGTCCACTTCACGTCTACGGCACATTTCAGAAATAAAACAGTTTCCAAAGTTCTGCACAAAACAGATAAAACATGTGTAACAGAATGCAGAAAATAAAGTTCTGTTTAATTCCTTCGATCCTCGTTAAGACAAGAAAACTTCACAAATCAAATAAGAGCAAGAAAAACAATAAATAATAAAAAGGTAAAAAAAACAAACAACAAACATACAAATCTGTTGTGTCGTTCGTTCATTCGTTTTTCAAAATAAAACCAAAAATAACAAAACGAAAAAACAACAGTTTTCTTCATTATTTGTCTCCAAAACCAAAAATGAAAAAATAGGTAAAGATTCGTTTGTTCAGTTTTCGATTTTGTGTTTAAATGAAAAATGGAAAAAACGGAGAACGACCGTTTACGTGACTTCAGACTGAACCAGGACTGATCCAGGTCCGAGACCAGACCGGGACCCGAGCAGGACTGAGACCGGGACCAGACCGGAACTGAGACCGGAACTGAGACCGAGACAAGACCAGAACCAGACCAGGACCAGACCAGAGGCTCAGAGCCCACAGCAGCGCCGGAGCTCGAAGCTGAGGCTCGGAGTCAAAGCTCGGAGTCAAAGCTCGGAGTCTGCCCTGGTCCTGCTCTGGTCTCGGACCTGGATCAGTCCTGGTTTAGTCTTGGTTCAGTCCTGACTTGATCCTGGTTTAGATTTGTTTTTGTCCTGATTTAGTCCTGGTTTAGTCCAGGTTTAGACCTGGTTTAGTCCAGGTTTAGTCTTGGTTTAGTCCAGGTTTAGTCCTGGTTTAGTCCTGGTTTAGTCCAGGTTTAGTCCTGGTTTAGTCCTGGTTTAGTCCTGGTTTAGTCCAGGTTTAGTCCTTGTTTAGTCCTGGTTTAGTCCTGGTTTAGTCCAGGTTTAGTCCAGGTTTAGTGTAATCCATTTATTTCACCAAAGTAACTGTAACTGTAAGTAACTCACTGAAACAGTAACTGTAACTGTCCTGGTTCAGTCCCACATCAGAGTCACTGACGTCACGTAAACTGGAAACGGTCGTTATCCTTTTTTTCATTTTGGTTTTGGAGACAAATAACGAAGAAAACGGTTGTTTTTTCGTTTTCTTATTTTTGGTTTTATTTTGAAAAACAAATGAAAACACAGATTCTGTGGAGTTGATGGTTTGACCCAGTTTAACGTGTCTGGGCAGGTGTGGATTTAACTTTCATATGATCACTGGTTAACAGACAGGTGCAGACAGGTGCAGGTGCAGACAGGTGCACAGGTGCACAGTGCACAGGTGCAGACAGGTGCAGCAGGTGCACAGGTGCAGACAGGTGCAGGACAGGTGCAGACAGGTGCACAGGTGCAGCAGGTGCACAGGTGCAGACAGGTGCAGCAGGTGCAGCAGGTGCAGGCAGGTGCTGACAGGTGCAGACAGTGCAGGCAGGTGACAGGTGCAGGTGCAGCAGGTGCAGGTGACAGGTGCAGGCAGGTGCAGACAGGGTGCAGGTGCAGGCAGGTGGCAGGTGACAGGTGCAGACAGGTGCAGGCAGGTGCAGACAGGTGCAGGCAGGTGCAGGCAGGTGCAGACAGGTGCAGACAGGTGCAGGCAGGTGTGCAGGTGACAAGTGACAGGTGCAGGCAGGTGCAGGTGCAGACAGGTGCAGGCAGGTGCTGACAGGTGCAGACAGGTGCTGACAGGTGCAGGCAGGTGCAGACAGGTGCAGACAGTGCTGACAGGTGCAGACATGTGCGGGCAGGTGCAGACAGGTGCAGACAGGTGCAGGCAGGTGCAGGCAGGTGCAGCAGGTGCAGACAGGTGCTGGCAGGTGCAGGCAGGTGCAGACAGGTGCAGGCAGGTGCAGGCAGGTGCTGTGTTCTGCTCTGTCTGTATAAATGATTCTGTGTGTAATAATCGTGTGTGTGAAAGTGTTTGCAGTTTATTTGTTGCTGGTTTTGCTGCTGCTGCTTCACTTTTACGATCGTCTGTGTGGAGTTTCTGCTGATCAACCAACAGAAGCTTTAAGACAAATCTGCAGGACCTGAGCTTCCACCTCAGGTCAGAACTTTAATCCTCTCGTTCACGACGAGCGCGAGAACTCAGATCGACTTTAGAGCGAAGAAAGAAACGGCGACGAGGATCTGAGCGAGCGGAGTCCAGCACGAGAAGCTTCAGGTCAAATATGTGTGAAAGTGTCGGAAATAATGAACCAAATCAAATCTAACAGACGGGAAAGACGTGCGGCAAATATTAGAACCGTGATCCTCCTGTAAACCTGCTCAAAACTGTAGTTTTTACTGAGAATAACTGAAACAATGATTTAGTCTTTAAGGTTTTAAACTTTACTCTAAACTGACTCTTGTGAGATTTAAAACCCTGATATAAAACTGTTCAAAAACTGATCTGGAATGATCAAAATGCTCTTAAAACCAGGACTAAACCAGGACTAAACCAGGACTAAAACCAGGTCTAAACCAGGACTAAACCAGGTCTAAAACCAGGACTAAAACCAGGTCTAAACCAGGACTAAACCAGGTCTAAACCAGGACTAAAACCAGGTCTAAACCAGGACTAAACCAGGACTAAACCAGGACTAAACCACTAAACCAGGACTAAACCAGGACTAAAACCAGGACTAAACCAGGACTAAACCAGGACTAAACCAGGACTAAACCAGGACTAAAATAGGACTAAAACCAGGACTAAACCAGGACTAAACCAGGTCTAAACCAGGACTAAACCAGGACTAAAAACAGGACTAAACCAGGTCTAAACCAGGACTAAACCAGGACTAAAAACTAGGACTAAACCAGGACTAAACCAGGGACTAAACCAGGACTAAACCAGGTCTAAAACAGGACTAAACCAGGTAAACCAGGACTAAACCAGGACTAAACCAGGACTAAACCAGGACTAAACCAGGACTAAACCAGGACTAAACCAGGACTAAAACCAGGACTAAAACAACTAAACCAGGACTAAACCAGGACTAAACCAAGACTAAACCAGGACTAAAACCAGACTAAACCAGGACTAAACCAGGACTAAAAACAGGACTAAAAACCAGGAACTAAACCAGGACTAAAACCAGGACTAAACCAGGACTAAAACCAGGACTAAAACCAGGACTAAACCAGGACTAAACCAGGACTAAACCAGGACTAAACCAGGACTAAACCAGGACTAAATAAACAGGACTAAACCAGGACTAAACCAGGACTAAAACCAGGACTTAAACCAGGACTAAAACCAGGACTAAACCAGGACTAAACCAGGACTAATCTTGGACTTGAGGGAGGGAGAATTCCAAGTCCGTGGAGCAGAATGTCCACAAAGTGCGACTGGGCGATGGTTGTTTCACCCGCGAGGTGCGAAGTTCTGCTCCGTTTTTCGCCTGCGGTCACCCAGTGGTCTACATGGGCCGATCTGGACACTCAGTCCTGGTTCAGTCCTGGTTCAGTCCTGGTTCAGTCCTGGTTTAGTCCTGTTTAGTCCTGTTAGTCCTGGTTCAGTCCTGGTTTAGTCCTGGTTTAGTTAGTCCTGGTTTAGTCCAGTCCTGGTTTAGTCCTGGTTTTAGCCTGGTTCAGTCCTGGTTCAGTCCTGGTTTAGTCCTGGTTCAGTCCTGGTTTAGTCCTGGTTCAGTCCTGGTTTTCAGTCCTGGTTTAGTCCTGGTTCAGTCCTGGTTCAGTCCTGGTTTAGTCCTAGTCCTGGTTCAGTCCTGGTTCAGTCCTGGTTCAGTCCTGGTTTAGACCTGGTGGTTTAGTCCAGTCCTGGTTCAGTCCTGGTTAGTCCTGGTTTAGTCTGGTTTAGTCCTGGTTCCAGTCCTGGTTTATAGTCCTTAGTTTAGTCCTGGTTTAGTCCTGGTTTAGTCCTGTTTTAGTCCTGTTTTAGACCTGGTTTAGTCCTGGTTTAGTCCTTTGTTCTTCTGTTTCTGTTTTTAGTCGCAGTCGTGTTGCCGAGTCTTA
Source organism: Boleophthalmus pectinirostris (assembly GCF_026225935.1). Lineage (NCBI taxonomy): Eukaryota > Metazoa > Chordata > Actinopteri > Gobiiformes > Gobiidae > Boleophthalmus > Boleophthalmus pectinirostris. The sequence goes on along the minus strand of NW_026570970.1, from coordinate 1,836,695 downwards.
AAATCAACCATACACAAACATACAGAATCACCCATCTCACCTGCAGCGACATGAGCCCCTCCCCCTGCAGGTGCGCCGCCACGTCCGCCGCGGTGATGTCGCGGCGCGGCGGGGGGAGTGGGCGGGGCCTGCGGTGCTCCAGCCTCCTCTTGTCCTTCTTGTAGAGCAGCGCCGCGAACGCCAGGATGTTGAGGAAGAGCAGCGAGGCGCCGACGGCGATGGTCACCGACAGCTCCGTGGAGTAATCCTCCGGCGCCGCGCCCCGGACCCCCTCCTCGCCGCCGCCGCCGCCGCCCTGCCCCAGCGCCGACTCCGGGGGCTGCGGCGTGCCCGGAGGGACGCCCGGGTGCTTGGTGCTGCTCGGGGGCCACACCTTGGACAGGCGGCGGGTGTAGGAGTAGGGCGTCTCGTCCGGGAGCGAGGGGCTGTGGGTGAAGGACGACACGGACTGGAGGAGCTCGTTGACGTGGTGCAGGTGCGGCACCAGCTGGAGCCAGAAGGAGATCTTGGTGGCGCGGTAGTGGTCCCGGACGCGGGGCTTCAGGCCGATGTGGAGGTACAGCTGCTCTTTGGGCGTGTACTTGGACCAGGCCACCTCCTCGAAGCGGTTGGGTTTGGTGTGGATGAACTTGGTGTCCTGGGGGACGGGCTGGTTTGGGTCTCTGCACCAACACAAACACAAACACACAAAAACACAAAAATAAACACGGTCAGAAAAGTGTCGTCAAAATAACTCGTGTGATTTAAACTGAACTTTTCAACAATAAAAACAGAAATGTCAGGAGTGAAACAAATCCGTATGTCATTCATTTATTCATTTTTCAAAATAAAAGCAAAAATAAGAAAACGAAAAAACAACAATTTTCTTTGTTATTTGTTTCCAAAACCAAAATGAAAAAAACAAAAAAAAATACAGATAATGACTCGTTTTTTTTTTTTTTTGTTTAAATGAAAATAAAAACGGATTGTTTAAATGAACCAGGACTAAACAGGACTAAACCAGGACTAAACCAGGACGAAACCAGAATTAAAATCAGGTCTAAACCAGGACTAAACCAGGTCTAAACCAGGACTAAACCAGGACTAAACCAGGACTAAACCAGGTCTAAACCAGGTCTAAACCAGGTCTAAACAGGTCTAAACCAGGTCTAAACCAAACCAGGACTAAACCAGGACTAAACCTAAACCAGGTCTAAACCAGGTCTAAACCAGGACTAAACCAGGACTAAACCAGGACTAAACCAGGACTAAACCAGGTCTAAACCAGGTCTAAACCAGGTCTAAACCAGGGTCTAAACAACTAAACAGGACTAAACCAGGTCTAAACCAGGTCTAAACCAGGTCTAAACCAGGACTAAACCAGGTCTAAACCAGGTCTAAACCAGGACTAAACCAGGACTAAAACCAGGTCTAAACCAGGTCTAAACCAGGTCTAAACTAAACCAGGACTAAACCAGGTCTAAACCAGGTCTAAACCAGGACTAAACCAGGACTAAACCAGGTCTAAACCAGGTCTAAACCAGGACTAAAACCAGGACTAAACCAGGTCTAAACCAGGTCTAAAACCAGGACTAAACCAGGTCTAAAACCAGGACTAAACCAGGACTAAACCAGGACTAAACCAGGACTAAACCAGGTCTAAACCAGGTCTAAACCAGGACTAAACCAGGTCTAAAACCAGGACTAAACCAGGACTAAATCAGGTCTAAACCAGGACTAAACCAGGACTAAACCAGGATTAAAATCAGGTCTAGACCAGGACTAAATCAAGACTAAAACCAGGACTAAACCAGGACTAAACCAGGACTAAACCAGGACTAAACCAGGACTAAACAGGTCTAAACCAGGTACTAAACCAGGACTAAGTTAGAGTGACGCCTTCACAACAACTGCCCCCCGCCTTGACCCAACCAC
>NW_026570970.1:1824781-1829781 GCF_026225935.1 Boleophthalmus pectinirostris | reverse complement strand
GTGTCGTGTGTGTGTCTGTGTGTGTCTGTGTGTGTGTGTGTGTGTGTCTGTGTGTGTGTCTGTGTGTCTGTCTGTGTGTGTGAAGAAGATTTCACTGGATTTGAGGAGATTTGACAGATAAACAGAACACGTCTCTTTGTCAATCGTGTGTTTTTCCTTAATTTGTTTCTCAAAATAAAAACAAAAATAAGAAAACAAAAAAACTAAGATTTTCTTCATTATTTGTCTCCAAAACTCAAATGAAAAAAACAGATAATGATTCATTTTTTCAGTTTTCGATTTTGTGTTTAAATGAAAAATGGAAAAAACGGATAAAGGATTGAACCAGGACTAAACTGTTCAGTCCAGTTTTAGTCCCAGTTTTAGTCCAAGTTTAGTCCAGGTTCAGTCCAGGTTTCCAGTTTAGTCCAGGTTCAGTCCAGGTTCAGTCCAGGTTCAGTCCAATTTTAGTCCAGGTTCAGTCCAGTTTTAGTCCAGGTTTTAGTCCAGTCCAGTTTTAGTCCAGGTTTAGTCCAGGTTTAGTCCAGGTTTTTAGTTCAGTCCAGTTCAGGTCCAGTTCAGGTTCAGTTCAGGTTTAGACCAGGTTCTGTCCAGGTTCAGTCCAGAGTTTAGTCCAGGTTAAATCCAAGTTTAGTCCAGGTTCTGTCCAGGTTCAGTCCAGGTTTAGTCCAGGTTTAGTCCAGGTTCAGTTCAGGTTCAGTTCAGGTTTAGTCCAGGTTTAGTCCAGGTTCAGTCCAGGTTCAGTCCAGATTTAGTCCAGGTTTAGTTCCAGTTGTAAAGCTGCATTGTGTCACTTTTTTGGTGGCGGATTCGTCAAATTCTTTTCTCCAGGGCAGATTTTTAGACACTTACTTTTACTTTTACTTTTACTTGAGTAGAAATGAAGCAAAGTAAAGTAACGACACTTTTACTTAATTACAATCGTTCTATACTTTTTCCATCTCTGTTACCAACCACCGCAAACCGAGAATGTCTCAGTTTTCGATGAAAATCTGGACAACAAACCCTAAACTGAACCCTGATTTAAACAGATTATATTAATATTTTAGTTTGTATTGACAAATCCGATCTGTTTACAAAAAGAAATTCAGTCTCCGGAATTTAAAAAACAAAAACATTTCTCATTTCCCTGCACTTTAAACTTCCCAGCGGTGCGTCTGAGAGCGAGACACTTAGTTCCTGTGTAGTATTTATGAGTATCCATGGCAGCGGGACACAGGTAAAAAAGCTCCAAAAGGGAACATTACTCATTTATGGACGGTGGCGGATCTCGTCACACTCTGGTTATTAATGGATGTGAGCGAGAGAAGAGAAGCTCCACACTGCAGCTTTCACACAGGTTAAATATGCTCCGCTTCTCAGACCGACACTAAAACCAGCGAGCACCTCTGTCGACGACACGCTGAGTCAAAACAGAGACAAAAGAGAATAAAAACAGACTCAAAACGGAGTCACAACAGAGTCAAAACAGAGACAAAACAGAGACAAAAACAGAGACAAAACGGAGTCAAAACAGAATAAAAACAGAGACAAAACCGAGACAAACAGAGTCAAAACAGAGACAAAACAGACAAAACAGAATAAAACAGAGACAAAACCGAGACAAAACTTAGGAGAAACGGAGTCAAAATAGAGACAAAACAGAATAAAAACAGAGAAAAAAACGGAATAAAAACAGAGACAAAACGGAATCGAAACAGAGTCAAAATGGGAGTCAAAACGGAGTCAATCTGGGAGTCAAAACAGAGTCAAAAACTGCGCGTCAAAAATAAAAAAAGACAAAACCGAGACAAAACTTAGGAGAAAGGGAGTCAAAACAGAGACAAAACGGAGTCAAAATAGAGACAAAAACAGAATAAAAAACAGAGACAAAACGGAATCGAAAACAGAGTCAAAATGGGAGTCAAAACGGAGTCAATCTGGGAGTCAAAACAGAATAAAAACAGAGACAAAACAGAGTCAAAACAGAGTCAAAAACTGTGTCAAAAACAAAAGACAAAACCGAGACAAAACTTAGGAGAAAGGGAGTCAAAACAAAAGAGTCAAAACTGACTCAAAACCAGAGTCAAAACGGAGTGGAAACTGAGTCAAAACTGAGTCAAAAACTGAGTCAAAACAGAATCAAAACAGAATCAAAACTGAGTCAAAACCGAGTCAAAACTGGAGTCAAAACGGAATCAAAACAGAATCAAAACAGAATCAAAACAGAATCAAAACTGAGTGGAAACTGTCAAAACTGAGTCAAACTCGAGATGGAGTCAAAATGGAGACAAAACAGAGACAAAACAGTCAAAAAGGAGTCGAAATAGAATTGAAATAGAATCAAAATCGAGTCAAAACAGTCAAAACAGGATCAGAGTCAAAACAAGATCAACACTCGAGGACTATGACGAGACTTCTCAGGTCAAATGTTGTGGAATAGATCCAAATATGATCTAAACCAGACTAGAACAGGAGAGAAATGGACATGGACCTGCTTGGTTTGGTGCTGTTTAGTCCAAGTTTAGTCCAGGTTCAATCCAGTATCAGTCCAGGATCAGTCAAGGTTCAGTCCAGATTTATTCCAGGTTTAGACCAGGTTCAGTCCAGGTCCATTCCAAAATTATTCCAGACTTATTCCAGGTTTAGACCAGGTTCAGTCCAGGTCCATTCCAAAATTATTCCAGATTTAGTCCAGGTTATGTCCAGGTTTATTCCATGTTTAGTTAAAGTTTAGTCTAGGTTTAGTCCAGAATTATTCCAGATTTATTCCACGTTTAGTGCAGGTTTAGTCCAGGTTTATTCCACGTTTAGTCCAAATTCAGTCCAGGTTCGGTGCTGGTTCCATCCAGATTTATTCCAAGGTTAATCCAGGTTTAGTCCAGAATTATTCCAAATTCATTCCAGGTTTGGTCCAGGTTCAGTCCAAATTTATTCTAGATTTATTCCAGGTCTAGTCCAGGTTTAGTCCAGATTCATTTCAGGATTATTCCAGAATTGTGCCAGATTTAGTCCAGGTTTAGTTTCAGTTGTAAAGCCGCACTGTGTAACTTTGGAGGCTCTGTCAGACGCTTTTCTCCGGGGACGTGTTACTGCTTTATCTGGAATGTTCCTCAGTGTAGCATTAAACCTCTGTCTGCTTCCCCGTCGGTCGTTGAGCCCCGTCTTACACGAGCTGTCATCATCGCGCTCGTTTGTCTGAACACGACTCGAATATTCCTCTTTTCTTCTCCTCCGTCTCTCGGCGGCGGCGGCGGCGGCAGACGAGACGCTTTGAAATTCCGACCACGACGGAACAGAAATCACAGATCCAAATGAAAGGCGCTCGGCTGGGACCAGGACTCGCCCCAAACAAAGGCCCGGACTAATCACAATGAGCTCGGAGCGCGGAGTGTAATTACTGCGGCGATAATTAGCAAAGCATGATCGCCGTGACAACAGAGGATTAACGAGTCCACACCCACATCAATAACACTCTGATCAAGACTTTAAAGAAGCCCGGGTTTAAAGCGACGCTTCTGCAGACGCTCCGAGGTTTCATCACATTGTTTTTCCGTCGTCGTTCATTTATTTACGCAGAGTTTGATTGATTCGTGCTCGTTGGAGCTCGTGTTCCCACAAAAGAACGACGCAGATTTGTAACTCAATTATAAAACCAAACATTGTGTTTAAGGTCCCGTGGCAAAAGAGACGCACACACAAACACAGAAAGAGAGACAGAAACAGAGTCAAAACCAAGTCCAAACTGAGTCAAAACCGAGTCAAAACTGAGTCAAAACCGAGTCAAAACCGAGTCAAAACCGAGTCAAAACCGAGTCAAAACAGAATTCAAACAGTGAGTCAAAACAGAAGTCAAAAACTGAGTCAAAAACGGAGTCAAAAAGTCAAAAGTCCAAACCGAGTCAAAACGAGTCATGGAGTCAAAGCAAGTAAAAACTGAGTCAAAACAGTCAGTCCAAACAAAAGACTATGAGGAGACTTCTCAGGTCAAATGTTGTGGAAATGGACCAAATATGATCTAAACAAATTTCCAGGAGAGAAAAAAACATGGACATGCTTGGTTTTTTGCCATTTAGTCCTGGTTCAATCCAGATTTATTCCAGTTTTAGTCCAGATTGCAATTTCTTGAGTTAAAAAGGTTCAAATTTCATAATAATTCACCACATATCTGTAGTACCTCTGACCTCCATGGAACCAAATCCTTTTTTCAGAAATCATTTGTTATCACACTTGTTTCTTGTACTTGAAGAGTTAAACTGTCATGTGGTGCGACCATCCACCTTCTACTGCTGACTTTTAAACTTCTTTAAAATTACTCTAAATGAAATCCAATTAATTTTCTTTCTTTCTTGGTATATTTTCTGAAGTATTTTGTGGCACCAAATGAAAGTTCAGATTTCTTGAATAGATATTTCCCCCATAATATACAAACAAATATTGTCCAAACGTGTCTGTTTTTTCAAATATCATGTGGTGCAACCATCAAGAAACAATTATTTGGAACTTTTATTTTGAATTCAGCAGAAAAAAAGGAAGTCGCATTGTTCAGCAGTTTGTAAAGGAAACATGGAATCAACAAACAGGTTTGTAACTCTTTCATACATCTGAAAAAAGTCATGTTTTGCTGGAGGAAGATGCCATATTTGGATGTCATGACCCTGATGTTGTCAATATCTGAAAAGGTTCAACTGAAACTAATATTATTTTTTACATTTGAAAATAAGTCAGTTCAAAATTCTTATACATCACTGACCCATGCAGTTCAAATGACACGAGTGAGGAACTGCAGGATTGTGAGAAATTTAGGTAAACGGTCACATTTTTGGTCATAATTTTTTGTACAGATCTTTTCCACTTTTCACTCAAGAGCTTTACATCAAAGAAAACTCACCCACTCTCGTTCTACCAGGATGGGCCTTTAAAATTTTCGTAATCAATCATCGGAGAATTAGATTGATTCCGATTAATTATGAACTTTTTTATGATCATTATTATTCCTGTTACAATCTGCATAAGGTCGT
>NW_026570970.1:1802281-1817281 GCF_026225935.1 Boleophthalmus pectinirostris | reverse complement strand
AACAGAATAAAAACAGAGACAAAACCGAGACAAAACTTAGGAGAAACGGAGTCAAAAATAGAGACAAAACAGAAAAAACAGAGAAAAAAACGGAATAAAAACAGAGACAAAACGGAATCGAAACAGAGTCAAAATGGGAGTCAAAACGGAGTCAATCTGGGAGTCAAAACAGAGTCAAAAAAACTGCGTCAAAAATAAAAGACAAAACCGAGACAAAACTTAGGAGAAAGGGAGTCAAAACAGAGACAAAACAGAGTCAAAATAGAGACAAAACAGAATAAAAACAGAGACAAAACAGAATCGAAACAGAGTCAAAATGGGAGTCAAAACGGAGTCAATCTGGGAGTCAAAACAGAATAAAAACAGAGACAAAACAGAGTCAAAACAGAGTCAAAATAGAGTCAAAAACTGCGTCAAAAACAAAAGACAAAACCGAGACAAAACTTAGGAGAAAGGGAGTCAAAACAGAGTCAAAACTGACTCAAAACCAGAGTCAAAATGGAATCAAAACGGAGTGGAAACTGAGTCAAAACTGAGTCAAAAACTGAGTCAAAACAGAATCAAAACTGAGTCAAAACCGAGTCAAAACTGGAGTCAAAACTGGAGTCAAAACGGAATAAAAACAGAATCAAAACAGAATCAAAACAGAATCAAAACTGAGTGGAAACTGTCAAAACTGAGTCAAACTCGAGATGGAGTCGAAATGGAGACAAAACAGAGACAAAACAGTCAAAAAGGAGTTGAAATAGAATTGAAATAGAATCAGAATCGAGTCAAAACTGTCAAAACAGGATCAGAGTCAAAACAAGATCAAAACTCGAGGACTACGAGGAGATTTCTCAGGTCAAATGTTGTGGAATAGATCCAAATATGATCTAAACCAGACTAGAACAGGAGAGAAATGGACATGGACCTGCTTGGTTTGGTGCTGTTTAGTCCAAGTTTAGTCCAGGTTCAATCCAGTATCAGTCCAGGATCAGTCAAGGTTCAGTCCAGATTTATTCCAGATTTATTCCAGGTTTAGTCCAGGTTCAGTCCAGGTCCATTCCAAAATTATTCCAGATTTAGTCCAGGTTATGTCCAGGTTTATTCCATGTTTAGTTCAAGTTTAGTCTAGGTTTAGTCCAGAATTATTCCAGATTCATTCCCAGTTCAGTCCAGATTCAGTCCAAAATTATTCCAGATTTATTCCACGTTTAGTGCACGTTTAGTCCAGGTTTATTCCACGTTTAGTCCAAATTCAGTCCAGGTTCGGTGCTGGTTCCATCCAGATTTATTCCAAGGTTAATCCAGGTTTAGTCCAGAATTATTCCAAATTCATTCCAGGTTTGGTCCAGGTTCAGTTCAAATTTATTCTAGATTTATTCCAGATTTAGTCCAGGTTTAGTCCAGATTCATTTCAGGATTATTCCAGAATTGTGCCAGATTTAGTCCAGGTTTAGTTTCAGTTGTAAAGCCGCACTGTGTAACTTTGGAGGCTCTGTCAGACGCTTTTCTCCGGGGACGTGTTACTGCTTTATCTGGAATGTTCCTCAGTGTAGCATTAAACCTCTGTCTGCTTCCCCGTCGTTCGTTGAGCCCCGTCTTACACGAGCTGTCATCATCGCGCTCGTTTGTCTGAACACGACTCGAATATTCCTCTTTTCTTCTCCTCCGTCTCTCGGCGGCGGCGGCGGCGGCAGACGAGACGCTTTGAAATTCCGACCACGGCGGAACAGAAATCACAGATCCAAATGAAAGGCGCTCGGCTGGGACCAGGACTCGCCCCAAACAAAGGCCCGGACTAATCACAATGAGCCCGGAGCGCGGAGTGTAATTACTGCGGCGATAATTAGCAAAGCATGATCGCCGTGACAACAGAGGATTAACGAGTCCACACCCACATCAATAACACTCTGATCAAGACTTTAAAGAAGCCCGGGTTTAAAGGGACGCTTCTGCAGACGCTCCGAGGTTTCATCACATTGTTTTTCCGTCGTCGTTCATTTATTTACGCAGAGTTTGATTGATTCGTGCTCGTTGGAGCTCGTGTTCCCACAAAAGAACGACGCAGATTTGTAACTCAATTATAAAACCAAACATTGTGTTTAAGGTCCCGTGGCAAAAGAGACGCACACACAAACACAGAAAGAGAGACAGAAACAGAGTCAAAACCAAGTCCAAACTGAGTCAAAACTGAGTCCAAATGGTCTCAAAACAGAGTCAAAACTGAGTCAAAATTGAGTCAAAACCGAGTTAAAACCGAGTCAAAACAGAATTCAAACAGTGTCAAAACGGAGTCAAAACAGAATCCAAACTGAGTCAAAACAGAGTCAAAACCGAACCGAGTCAAAACCGAGTCAAAGTGGAGTCAAAGTGGAGTAAAAACTGAGTCCAAACGGAGTCCAAACAAAAGACTATGAGGAGACTTCTCAGATCAAATGTTGCTGGAAATGGACCAAATATGATCTAAACAAATTTACCAGGATAGAACAGGACAGAAAAAGACATGGACATGCTTGGTTTTTTGCCATTTAGTCCTGGTTCAATCCAGATTTATTCCAGTTCAGTCCAGATTCAGTCCAGATTGCAATTTCTTAAGTTAAAAAGGTTCAAATTTCATAATAATTCACCACATATCTGTAGTCCCTCTGACCTCCATGGAACCAAATCCTTTTTTCAGAAATCATTTGTTATCACACTTGTTTCTTGTACTTGAAGAGTTAAACTGTCATGTGGTGCGACCGTCCACCTTCAACTGCTGACTTTTAAACTTCTTTAAAATTACTCTAAATCAAATCCAATTAATTTTCTTTCTTTCTTGGTATATTTTCTGAAGTATTTTGTGGCACCAAATGACAGTTCAGATTTCTTGAATAGATATTTCCCCCATAATATACAAACAAATTTTGTCCAAACGTGTCTGTTTTTTCAAATATCATGTGATGCAACCATCAAGAAACAATTATTTGGAACTTTTATTTTGAATTCAGCAGAAAAAAAGGAAGTCACATTGTTCAGCAGTTTGTAAAGGAAACATGGAATCAACAAACAGGTTTGTAACTCTTTCATACATCTGAAAAAAGTCATGTTTTGCTGGGAGGAAGATGCCATATTTGGATGTCATGACCCTGATATTGTCAATATCTGAAAAGGTTCAACTGAAACTAATATTTTTTTTACATTTGAAAATAAGTCAGTTCAAAATTCTTATACATCACTGACCCATGTGCAGTTCAAATGACACGAGTGAGGAACTGCAGGATTGTGAGAAATTTAGGTAAACGGTCACATTTTTGGTCATAATTTTTTGTACAGATCTTTTCCACTTTTCACTCAAGGAGCTTTACATCAAAGAACAACTCACCCACTCACTCGTTCTACCAGGGATGGGCCTTTAATTAAATTTTCGTAATCAATCATCGGGAGAATTAGCGATTGATTCCCGATTAATTATGAACGTTTTTCTATGATCATCATTATTATTCCTGTTACTAATCTGCATAAGGGTCCGTTCAAGCAGTACCGGAGGAAACAGGGTCAGATTTTTGACATTCAAATGTCTCTTATTCAGAAACTAGAGGAACTATTGAAATAAGTAAAGTATCAGAATGTAGGAAAGAGTTACACTCCAACAGGGTCAAGTTAAACCTGTGAGATTCTTTCAAGTTCAAGACAAAAAATTTAAAAACTCATGTCGGTAACGGAGGGAATGAAATATGCAGCACTTTTTGGTCAATAAATCCAAACAGTGATAACTCTTGGTTCTCACTTCCATATCCTTAACAAACTGGTTTGAATATTTGCTTCATATAGTTTTCTACCATATGGTACAAGATTAGGTTGAAAAACCTCTGACTTTTTGACTCATGAGATTTTTTATTAAGAAAGTTCATGGTAACGGAGGGAAAAGTAAGGGAAAAGTAACGGAGGGAAAATTGTACAAACAAGTAGAAGGTGCAGGATTTTACATCATTTGTCACTTTTTTCTTCTGAAAACTTTAATATTACTTCAAAATGAAAGAAACTATTTCTATAAAATATGTCAGTCCTTCCAAGAACATTTTTATCATTTTAAATATTTTTTTTTTTTAATCCTGTCCCTTCATCAACAGTTCAAAGATGGAATAACACAAGATATGATGAAATACAAACATTTATTTACATGATTTTTCAGGTCTTTGAAATTTGGGAAATAATTTTTGTTCCATGTTTCATTCATGGTCTGTTTAAAACAGATGGAACTTTAGAACCAAAAATGGAACAGAAAAAAGGTCAACAGTTTGATAAACTCGAGTACATATGTATCTGTTCAATACATTTTTATATCAGATGAATTCACTTGAAGTTTTTTGGCCTTGATGTTTACTTCTGCTTGACTGGGCCCATAAATAAAGTCAACGTTTCCAAAATATAAACATAACGACTCTAGATTCACATCAGTCGTTTGACATTATCATGTGTTTAATTATTATTATTATTGTTTATGTTTTACACAAACTTAAACCCACATGACTCATTTACATAAACTCATGTCTGTGATAAAAACAGTTCTTTCCTTGTGTCTGATGTGGTTCAACTTCTGTCGGACTAAAGGACATGATGATGATGATGATGATGATGATGGTGAGTGTGTTCTATGTGTGTGTGTTGTGTGTGTGTGTGTGTGTGTTGTGTGTGTGTTGTGTGTGTTGTGTGTGTGTGTGTCTGTGTGTGTTGTGTGTGTGTGTTCTATGTGTGTTGTGTGTGTGTTGTGTGTGTGTTCTGTGTGTGTGTGTGTGTGTGTGTGTGTGTGTGTGTGTGTGTGTGTGTGTGTGTGTGTGTGTGTGTGTGTCTGTGTGTGTGTGTGTGTGTGTGTGTGTGTGTTGTGTGTTGTGTTGTGTGTGTGTTCTGTGTGTGTGTGTGTGTGTGTGTGTGTGTGTGTGTGTGTGTGTGTGTGTGTTGTGTGTGTGTGTGTGTGTGTGTGTGTGTGTGTGTGTGTGTGTGTGTGTGTGTGTGTGTGTGTGTGTGTGTGTGTGTGTGTGTGTGTGTGTGTGTGTGTGTGTGTGTGTGTGTGTGTGTGTGTGTGTGTGTGTGTGTGTGTGTGTGTGTGTGTGTGTGTGTGTGTGTGTGTGTGTGTGTTGTGTGTGTGTGTGTGTGTGTGTGTGTGTGTGTGTGTGTGTGTGTGTGTGTGTGTGTGTGTTGTGTGTGTGTGTGTGTGTGTGTGTGTGTGTGTGTGTGTTGTGTGTGTGTGTGTGTGTGTGTGTGTGTGTGTGTGTGTGTGTGTGTGTGTTGTGTGTGTGTGTGTGTGTGTGTGTGTTGTGTGTGTGTGTGTGTGTGTGTGTGTGTGTGTGTGTGTGTGTGTGTGTGTGTTGTGTGTGTGTGTGTGTGTGTGTTGTGTGTGGTGTGTGTGTGTGTGTGTGTGTGTGTGTGTGTGTGTGTGTGTGTGTGTGTGTGTGTGTGTGTGTGTGTGTGTGTGTGTGTGTGTGTGTGTGTGTGTGTGTGTGTGTGTGTGTGTGTGTGTGTGTGTGTGTGTGTGTGTGTGTGTGTGTGTGTGTGTGTGTGTGTGTGTGTGTGTGTGTGTGTGTGTGTGTTGTGTGTGTGTGTCGTGTTGGAGATGGTTCATGTTTTCAGAGATCAGGTTAGGTGTGGGTGAAATCTCAATATTTTAAATATATCGAGATTTTTAAACTCGATATGAACTCTGACATATCGTATATATCGATATAATGTTTATATTTAATTTTGATTTCACCGATTTGCTTGTTTGTTTCTCTCTCGTCGCCTCTGCCTCCCTGATTTTGCTGCTCGTGTTTCCTTCACTCGTCACTGTCGCCGTTAATACCGAAAGTTGGTGCCAGTGAAAAGCTTCAAGCTCCACGAACCTTTTCCACCATTTACAGACAAAACCACCAGCAGCAGCAGCTCATCCTCATGTTCCACCGAGTCGAGTCCTTTAACCTGAAAGAAGCTGAACGAGCTGAGCTGCATGAGAAGTGCTGTTTATGCAAATGAGCCATGAGCTTAAGATTTGTTTCTGTAAAATGTAAACACACGTGCGCAAAACTGAATTAAACACATGATTATCTCAAACGGGCTGATGTGGCTCTAGAGTCGTTATGTTTATATATTGTAAAGTTTATTTATGTAGAAGATTTTAATAAATAATCTGCTGCAGTGTCACTTGTACAAAAGTGTTTTAATCGTTGGGTTTGATCTGCAGTGGATTGTGGGATTAAACCTCAGATCCTGACGCTGGAACATGGATCTGTTCAAATAAGGAACATCCTGAGTTTCTTCTGCTGAAGCTCATGGTTCTGGTTCTGGTCTGGAGAACAGAGTTAATGTAAAGATGAACTTGTGTTGAGTTCTTTTATTTATGAATGAAAAGAAGGAAATATGTTTTATTTCTTTTATTTTAAAGTTAAATTATTATTTATGTAATTAGGGTTTATTGTAATCTTAAATGTTCCTGTATGAACTGTCGACCTCTTACACTTTAATAACAAAACAAAAAAGACCTTGAGGAATTTGGCAGATTTGTTTTTGCAGTTTTCAATTTTAGGGGGTTATTTTTTCTTGAACATATATCAAGATATAGCAAAATATATCGAGATATATTTTTTGATCCATATCGCCCAGACCTAGTGCAGGTTTTTCTTTATTTAACATCATTTCAATTTATTTATGTCGCTCACTTTATTTATGTTGCTTCTGTGGTGATGAAAAGAGTGAAAAGTGTGAGGCACAACTCCAGTGTTTGTGTCAGACTCAGCCTCGTCTCCTCACGACACACAGACACACACAGTCAGTTTGTTCATCAAAAATGAACATGATCGATAAAATGATCAATTATTGATTAGTCGACTAAAGCCCATCCCTGGTTCGTACACCAGTGTGGACTGACACCAGGGACATCGACGGCCTTCGTCTGTGGGAGCTGGAATCGCACCGACGACCTTCTGATCATTGAACAAACACACACCGACTGATCAACTCTCGCCTCCAGAAATGAGCTGCTTGTTTTTCCTGTATCCATGGAAACAAGAGACAACACCACGGACATTTGAGACGCCTCAGGCCGTTCTGACACCGGCGCCCCCCTGTGGCCCCTCACAAACACCGTAGACGTTTATTTCTTGCCCAGTTTAAGCGCCGAAAAGTCTTGTGATGGTTTATGGATTTAAAAGTGAGCAGGAGACTTTAAGGGAGAAATTGAAATAGATTGAATTCTGAGTGCTTAAGACAGGGGCACCTGGTAAACAGCTCTGAAATATTTATTCACAACTGAAGCAAAATACAGCTCCTGCTTTTTGATGAGGGGACAAAGAAACTCCAAGATTAAAACTCAGAAAAGTCAATTTTTCACGAGTCTCGCTCAAAGTAGAAGAATACGATGAATACTTTATAATTACGCAACGCCATTTCTGTAAGACTGCAACGAGACAAATTTCACAAGATGAGACGCACGACGGGATCAGGTCCACGAGAACGAGACACACGACGAGATCAGGTCCACGAGAACGAGACACGCGACAGGATCAGGTCCACGAGAACGAGACACGCGACGGGATCAGGTCCACGAGAACGAGACACGCGACGGGATCAGGTCCACGAGAACGAGAAGCGCGGATCAGGTCCACGGGATCAGGTCCACGAGAACGAGAAGCGCGACGGGATCAGGTCCACGAGAACGAGACACACGACGAGATCAGGTCCACGAGAACGAGACACGCGACGAGATCAGGTCCACGAGAACGAGACACGCGACGGGATCAGGTCCACGAGACACGCGACGAGATCAGGTCCACGAGAACGAGACACGCGACGGGATCAGGTCCACGAGAACGAGACACATGACGAGATCAGGTCCAAGAGAATGAGACACGCAACGAGATCAGGTCCACAAGAACGAAACAAGAAGTGATCAGGTTCACAAGAACGAGACACAAGACAAGATCGTGGTCCACGAGAACAAGACGTGATCAAGTCCACGAGAAGGAGACGAGATGAGATCAAGTCCACAAGAACGAGACACACGACGAGATCAGATCTACGAGAACGAGACACACAACGGGACCAGATCCATGAGAATGAAACAAGACATGATCAGGTCCACGAGACACGAGACACACGATGGGATTTTGACATAACTTGTTATACATAAGTAGTGCGCTTCATTTCGTAATTTTGGTTTCACGGTTTGTGTTTATTTTATGTCGTACTTTAGTGATCAGTGTAAACCTGTGTGTCATTTGTTCATTTGTTTTTCAAAATAAAACCAAAAATAAGAAAACAAAAAACTACTATTTTCTTCATTATTTGCCTCCAAAACCAAAATGAAAAACAGATGATTAGTATTTTCAGTTTTCAACTTTGTTTTTAAATGAAAAATGGAAAATAAAATGGATAACGGACTGAACCAGGACTGAACCAGGACTGAGTGTCGGGACGGGCCCAGAGGACCGGGACCAGACTGGGACTGAGACTAGGACCAGACCGAGACTGAAACTTGAGCCAGACCAGGACCATACCGGGACCAGACAAGGACTGAGACTGGAAAAGAAACGGGGACAAGATGGGGACCAGAACGGGACTGAGTTTGGGACTGAGAGTGGGACCAGACCAGGACCAGACCAAGATCAGCCCAGGACAGAGACCGGGACCAGACCAGGACTGAGACCGAAAGAGTCCTGGTTTAGTCCTGCAGATCTCATGAGTCTATGCAGGTTGTTTTGTCAGTAGTTCCGGTTGTAGTTATTTTATATATATATATTTTTTTTATATTTCACGTCGGGAAAAGTGGGTGGACGACGTTCTCCCGTGTACCACGATCACTACACCCCTCGTTTGGTGAAAGGTAAATTCAGGGGGGATAAAATCTCAACAGATAAATCTTCTCATGTGTGCACAATCTAGTGGCAATTTTTTCTCGTGAGATTTTGCGGCACGAGATCTTGTCCCAATCCGACCGTTCGTTCTTACATTCGTAAAGTCTGTACGAGGGAATCACACTCTCAAACCTCTGCGTCCGTCACCTGAGCTACAGCTGCTCAAAATCCATAAATCTTCCTCAGTGGGAGTCTGGGTTTTGATGAGCTGCGTGTTTACTTTGCCACAGGGAAACTCCGGCGTTCCACATACATCAGCTCTATACGGGAACTACACGTGTTCGGATCACAGCGCCGGCGCGGACGTATTGATCAGTACAACTTCCACGACGTGATTAGGAAAAAAAAACATGTAGGCTTTATGGAAAATAATATGAAGTGTGTAGCGCTGGTGTCAGAGGAGTCGAGTCTGTGCACACGTCGTCCTTCAGTCTTTTTTTTTTTTTTTCAAACAGATCTGCAAACGACATTTAATCAGGTTTTCTTCAGTTTTGTGAACCAAACTAGACCTAAAGACGCCTTAAAGCTGCACTGTGTCACTTTCTGATTAGGGGTCAGTCACCTGCTCGTTTCTATGGAGACGTCACTGCTCTGTCTGGAATGTTCCACAGTGTGACTTTAAACAGCTCTACTTTACGTTTATTCAATTACATGTGATTTTTTTTTAGCTCAAAAACACCTCAAAAAACGTTCATTCTGACTGTGAGCGGAGTCGCCTCTCCACAGATCTGACCTGTGACTTGGTCTGGTTTGGTCTTCATGAAGATATGAAGGTTTAAAGCCACACTGTGGAATAGGATCGAATGATCTATCGTTTTGGACTGAAAATCGTGATCTTGAACACGATTTTGGGAGCATCAACGCCGTGTTTTTTTTTTGCAGTGAACCAAACTGACCCAGGTTTTGTTTTATAAACTATTTCACACACGTTTACGTCAACAACACTCCTCTGTCACAGAGAGAACACCCCTCTGTCACAGAGAGAACACCCCTCTGTCACAGAGAGAACACCCCTCTGACACAGAGAGAACACCCCTCTGACACAGAGAGAACACCCCTCTAACACCCCTCTGTCACAGAGAGAACACCCCTCTGACACAGAGAGAACACCCCTCTGACACAGAGAGAAACACCCCTCTGACACAGAGAGAACACCCTCTGTCACAGAGAGAACACCCTCTGTCACAGAGAGAGAACACCCTCTGTCACAGAGAGAACACCCTCTGACACACAGAGAGAACACCCCTCTGTCACAGAGAGAACACCCCTCTGACACACAGAGAGAAACACCCCTCTGTCACAGAGAGAACACCCCTCTGTCACAGAGACCCCTCTCACAGAGAGAAACCCCTCTGACACAGAGAGAACACCCCTCTGACACAGAGAGAACACCCCTCACAGAGAGACACCCCTGTCACAGAGAGAACACCCCTCTGTCACAGAGAGAACACCCCTCTGTCACAGAGACACCCCTCTGTCACAGAGAGAACACCCCTCTGTCACAGAGAGAACACCCCTCTGTCACAGAGAGAACACCCCTCTGTGACACACACAGAGAGAACACCCTCTGTCACAGAGAGAACACCCCTCTGTCACAGAGAGAACACCCCTCTGTCACAGAGAGAACACCCCTCTGTCACAGAGAGAACACCCCTCTGTCACAGAGAGAACACCCCTCTGTCACACAGAGAGAACACCCCTCTGTCACAGAGAGAACACCCCTCTGACACAGAGAGAACACTCATATTCCACTGAGTCGTGTCCTTTAGTCCAACACAAACTGAACCACATCAGCGACACACGGAAAGAACTGTTTTTATCAGCTCAAGTTTATGCAAATGAGTCATGTGGTTTTAAGTTTAGTTTGTGTAAAAACGCAGTGGCCGTCTGTGCATTTCACAGTTCGGCCTTCAGCAGTGCTCAGTCTGAAACAATCCACTCTTCAAGAACTATTTTATGGTCATAAAAGCATCTTATTGTACAGAAACACAGTATAAAGAGTCGTAGAGATTCCATCCACGGAGAAGAAGCGAGTGCGCGGAGAACCAGGACTGAACCAGGACTGAACCAGGACTGAACCAGGACTGAACCAGGACTGAACCAGGACTGAACCAGGACTAAACCAGGACTGAACCAGGACTGAACCAGGACTGAACCAGGACTGAACCAGGACTGAACCTATGACTAAACCAGGACTAAAAAAGTCACGCCGGGCACCTGCAAGTCCCTGACCCGGTGCAGGACTCTGATATGAGTTTCTGTGATGTTTGCAAATGTTCAGGTGCACTGAAACTTGATTTGAAAAAAAAATAATAAAAATTGTGGATGAAAACGAAATTGCAATATCTGCAAATTCACTTTTTTCTTAAAATCGTTCAGCCGTACTGTGGAACATTCCAGACAAAGCAACAACATCTCCATGAAGAAAAGCACAATGCACCTTTAAGAAGAAGATTTAAACCAGGAGAGTCAAAGTCAAATCCACAGAGGCCAAAATTAAAAACTGGGACGAAGTCTTGGGCCAAACTAAATATTTGTTGAAACATTTCAACAACATCTACATGTTTCTCTTCTTTTGAGACTGTAATGTTAAACTTTTCTTATTAAAATAAATATTTTATAATAGTTTTGCTTCAACATTGAATCCAGAACAAACAGAATATAAAATAGTAACAAAATTTTAGATAAATAATTAGGGGTGTAACGATATCCAAGTCTCGCGATATTTATTGCGATATTTTGTGGAGGCTAAAACTGTGAATATTTGACTTTTTTCTGTAAAAATGCCTCAACAAAACTTAATCCAAAGAACTAAGACTTAAAAGTGTTAAAACTGTTATTTCTTCTTGTCGTCTGCACTGAAATGGAGCAAAGGATCATGGCCTATGTAGTTCACTGTGTTGTTTGGTTTAGTCCTGGTTCAGTTCTGATTTAGTCCTGGTCGAGTCCTGGTTCAATCCTGTTTTAGTCCTGGTCCAGTCCTGGTTCAGTCCTGTTTTAGTCCTGGTTCAGTCCATTATCTGTTTTAAAATTTTGGTTTTGGAGACAAATAATGAAAGAAAATAGTTGTTTTGTTTTTTTTTTTTTTTTTTTTTTTTATTTTGAAAAACGAATGAACAATTGACACACAGATTCCGTTAGTTTGAGTGAGAAGAAGAACTACGTGTTATGACTTTTTCTGTTAGAGCCGAACCTGCCAGTCGAGCTCTGGTGTCAGAAGTAGATACATATGTCTCCATTCTACACGACGTCTGGTGTCATGCCGCGTTACGACGTCTGGTGTCATGCCGCGTTACGACGTCTGGTGTCATGCCGCGTTACGACGTCTGGTGTCATGCCGCGTTACGACGTCCTTGGCTCCCTTTAGCCACAGACACATTTATTTCCCCGTTTCCTTCAGTTTCCTTCATTTTTCCGTCGGTTTCCTGTCACCCGCGGCGGCGTCGCATCGCGGCTCCGTCCCCGCCGCCTTCAGCCCACCCGTCAATCATCGTCTGAACCCGGCCAAATCAGGTCTGAACGAAAACGCCTCAGAGGAATGAACTAAACCGGGTCTAAGCCAGAACCAAACCAAGACTGAACTGAACTAAATAAAGAATCATGTTTTTTTTCTTGTTTGTTTTTTTATATTCAGACATTTGGTGTCAGAAAATGTGACGAGATCTCGCAGGACTAAACCAGGACTAAACCAGGACTAAACCAAGTCATAAATAAAGAATAAACAAGAATAAACAAGATCAATGTCAGGACCGATATGGATTTTTTTGTGTGTGTCCAATACGATATCAATAAAACAGGAGTTGGAGGAGCCGATATAAAAGACGATATAGTTATTGATAAAACTGTAAAACTTGATAAATCTTAGGTTTGGCTCTACTGGATTTTATTTTGGGTTTGTTTAGGCGACATTTATTGTTCTTCTGTCTCTTTACGTCACATTTACAGACATTAGGTTGGACTAATGACATTTTTGCATCACATTCTAACCTGTAAACAAAGTAAGTAAACTAACACCATCAGACTTTAGCAGTAAATGTGTGCATGCAGCAGTAATTAATTATAGGCATAAATACTGATCATTCACACATCAGTGCAGGTCCAAAAACATATATACAGACACTAGAGTCACTTTACACGAGGCCAATGTAAAAAAACAGAGTGTTTATGTGAAGCTACAGCAGATTAACAACGAGAACGAACCAAAAGTAGCTCCAAATCCGACACATTTGCATCACTCGGCCTCACACAGGCTCCTCTCTGATCACAAGTCTGCGCTAACGAGTGTCCTTTTAATCCTGACTCAAAACAGTCATCTGTAAATATGAAATAATCCAGCATGTTACGGCAGCTGAGGGTGTAAACAAACACACACGAGTGACGTGACTTCAGGGACAGTCACACACAGATCGACAAGATTTAGGTCGATATGTCTCCAAGTGCTCATATCTGCCAACCGATATATCGGTCGGGCCCCAGATCAGACTAAAATAAAAACTGAGATTCAATTTGTATGTTCAAGAAATCAATATTTAAATGCATCTTCTTTGGTTTTAAATTTGATTCTATTCTACAAATAGAATACAACTGAAAATACTGATAGGAATGATTTTTATTTTTTTTTTATGTTAGACTCGAGAGTCTTTGCTTTTCTAAGGAGGTATAACCTGCACACGTCGACTATCGGTCCAGATCGGCGAGATTCAGACCGATATGTCTCCAAGTGCACAAATCAGCCAAACAAAATATTAGTCGGGCCTTAGTAGAAATACAAATGTTTCCTTTTTAAATGTCTTGACAAGATCTTTACCTGCTCTAAGAGGAGGCAAAAATCACCCAGTTTGAAAACTCCTGATCTAGACGACAATAAAGACCCAAAACAGTTATGGTCATGGAGAACAGAGGAAAGTGCAGCTCTGGACTCAAATATGTGACTGTTCTACAGGATGTTTACCTGTGTACCATACGACTGATGCAGGTCTAAACCAGGTCTAAACCAGGTCTAAACCAGGTCTAAACCAGGTCTAAACCAGGTCTAAACCGTGACCAAAATCCTAGAATAAATCAGCTCCACGTGAGGTCTGGAGTCATCCCGTGTTACGTGTCTAATACAGGACGGAACCAGATTTAATAGAGACTCTGAAACAAAGACTAAATCAGATCTAAACCATGACCAAAATCCAGGATCTAGTGTCAAACGTGGAATAAATCAGCATTTCAAATGAGGTCTGGCGTCATACCGCGTTACATCGTCTAAAGCGAGACTAAACTGAATCAAACCAAGAACCAAAGCAGGACTACAGCAGGACTAAAGCACAACGAGAAGAAGAGGTAGAATCCAGGACTAAATCAGACCCAGGCACATGTTGTAGACCAGATCTAAGACTGGATTAAACCTGATCCAAATAAACCGAGAACCAAACCGAGAACCAAACCGAGAACCAAGTACGTCTCTCAGGCTCTAGAGCAGGAGTCACCATACTTTTTTTTTTTCTCTGGGGGTCACATTCTGGCTCCTGACGGTGCTGGGAGCCGGGGTTGGGTCGGAGCCGTATCACTGTGTGACCCAGACCAAAATGAGCCTCAGTGTGGAGTAGAAATCCTCCAGGATATTGAATCAACACATAATTCCTGTCACGTTTATCGTTTGCTAAAGTAATAAGTATTTCACACTTTGTTCCAATTTGAAATACCACAGATATTACATTTATTTATTTTATAAGAACAATAATATCAAAGGTCAGAAACGTGGTGATTGACACTGGCGAAGGAGGGAAAAATGACAAATTGTAGATCGGCCTGTTGATATTAATAATAAAAATATTAATAACAATTGTATTAATAATAATTGTGTGCAGCACTTAATAAAAGTCAAATAAATAACTCTATAAAATAAAAACATGATGAAATTATGAGTAACAGATCAACTTGCAGCTCTTATGTTTGTCCAGGTGAGTGTTTTTTAGATCAAAGTGAAAATGAAATGAGCAGGAAACATTTACAGGTCAAAACTGAAGCAGAACGACACAATAATGTGAATCATAATCAGTGTGTGTAAACACAGGCGACCAAAACTCTGCGGTAAATTCAGCAGCAAATGTAAATATGTGATAAATTGTAAATGCACAAAAAGGCATGGACCAAAACTGTGTGT
>NW_026570970.1:1752281-1797281 GCF_026225935.1 Boleophthalmus pectinirostris | reverse complement strand
TTTTTTTTTTTTTTTTTTTGTGCATAAACCCGCCGAGCCCGAAGTCCAAACGCCTCTGAACCTGTTCTGAAACGCACGAGATTCTAATTCATCTTTCAGTCTCCTCTTCTCCTCTTCAGCCCGTCGCTCCCGGACACCGAGAGAAAATACCGGAACAAAACTCTAATATCCGTCCCAAAAAAAAAAAAATGCAATTACACTTTTCTGCCCAAATTTCCTCCTTAACGTCGACTGGGAGATAAAAGCGTCTCTCATCATAACACCGCCGGATTTCCACCGCGGTTTCTTCTTTTTCTTCTCTTTGAACTGAGTAAATTGGCTCTCGGACGCAGATTTTTCCGCCGGCGCGACGTTTATTGAAGATTAGCGGTGACAGTTGTGAAGCGGAATGAGGAGAGTGACGTGTGCAGAGGCTCCGGGCGACGTTTGAGCGGCGCAGAGACGAGACCCGGACCAGATCAGCGGGTCCGGGCCAACGATTTATGGTTTGAATCTGGATTTTTTTTTGGTTTGTAGAGACTTTGGGGGGTGTGTCTGAATGTCGCCCTCAGCCCATAACCCCTCGTTTACTACAAGTGCACGATTCAGCGCAGTTTAGACCTGGAACAGTCCTGGTTTAGTCCTGGATTAGACCTAATTTAGACCTAGAATAGTCCTGGTTTAGACCTAGGTTAGACTTAGAATAGTCCGTTTTTATACCTGGTCTAGACCAAGTTTAGACTTACAATAGTCCTGTTTTAGCTCTAGTTCAGACCGAGAACAGTCCGTTTTTAGTCCTGGTTTAGTCCTAGATTAGACCTGGTTTAGACCTAGAATAGTCATTTTTTTAGTCCTGGTTTAGTTCTAATTTGGACCTAGAATAGTCTTGTTTTAGACCTAAAATCGTCCTTATTTAGTCCTGGTTTAGCCCTAGTTTATACCTAAAATAGTCCTGCTTTACTCTTGGTTTAGACCTAATTTAGACCTAGAATAGTCCTTTTTTTAAGTCCTGGATTAGACCTTGAATAGTCCTTTTTTTAGTCGTGGTTTAGCCCTAATTTAGCCCTAGAATAGTTTTCCTTTTTTTTTTTAGACCTGGTCTAGCTCAAGTTTAGACCTAGAATAGTCCTGTTTTAGTCCTGGTTTAGTTCTAGTTTAGGTCTACAATAGCCCTAGTTTAGACCTAGTTTAGACTTAGAATAATCCTTTCTAAATCATGTTTTAGTCCTAGTTAAAACCTAGAATAATCCTGTTTTAGACCTAGATTAGTATTTTTTAGTCCTTGTTTAGCCTTAGTTTAGATCTAGTCTAGTCCATTTGTAGTCCTGGTTTAGACCTACAATAGTCCTAGTTTAGACCTAGAATAGTCCTGGTTTAGTCCTATAATAGGCCTGGTTTAGTCCTGGTTTAGTCCTAGAAAAGTCCTGTTTTAGTCCAGACTCTGCGCTGGTTTAACTTGAGGTTCACCTGTAAAAGACTTCAGGACTCGGACCGAGGGCGAGTTTTTCTTTGATTGGGACTAAACTCTGATAAAACTCTGGTCTTTTCTAAACTCTCTTTCTAGTCGAGTTTGTTTTTGGACCTGAGGCTCGTCTGCGTTTGGACTCGACACAAACGAGGGACCGACTTCTGGGTTAATGAGTCTCAAACAGCTCCGCGGGTTTTACGGACCAAAATGACCCAGTTTCACGCGGTTTCATCACGATTCTACAGGAAAAGTCACGGGGTTTTTACCACGTCTTTCCTCAAACACGAGCAGCAGGGAAAGTGTCTTGCTTCAGGACACAACAACAGTAAAACGTCCCAAAGCCGCGGCCCGTAAAGACTTTTCACCTGCCAAGACACGCTGCAGTGTTGAGGTCAAGAGTTTACTGACCGAGACCAAGACCAAGACCAGACCGAGACCGAGACCAAGACCAGACCAAGACCGAGACCAAGACCAGACCGAGACCAGACCGAGACCAGACCGAGACCAGAGGGTCCAGAGACCAGGACAAGACCAAGACCAGTGAGAATCGAGACCGAGACAAGACCGAGACCAGACCGAGACCAGAGGGTCCAGAGACCAGGACAAGACCAAGACCTCAGAGGGTCAAGACCAAGACCAGACCAGACCACAGAGTCCAAAGACCAGGACAAGACCAAGACCTCAGAGGGTCAAGACCAAGACCAGACCAAGACCAGAGGGTCCAGAGACCAGGACAAGACTAAGACCTCAGAGGGTCAAGACCAAGACCAGACCAAGACCACAGAGTCCAGAGACCAGGACAAGACCAAGACCTCAGAGGGTCAAGACCAAGACCAGACCACCAGACCCAAGACCAAGACCGAGACAGAGTCCAGAGACCAGGACAAGACCAAGACCTCAGAGGGTCAAGACCAAGACCAGACCAAGAGACCAGAGGGTCCAGAGACCAGGACAAGACTAAGACCACTGAGGGTGAAGACTAAGATAAGACCAAGACTTTTAAAGGTTGAGATCTAAACAAGACCAAGCGCCTTCAAGATCGAAACAAGACCGAGACAAGGACGAGACTTTTAAAGGTCGAGACTGAGACAAGACGAAACAAGAAGAAAAAACAAGACTGAGACAAGACCGAAAAAAGACAAACAGACCGAGACAAGACCGAGACAAGATCGAGACAAGACCGAGACAAGACCGAGACGAGACTGAGACAAGACCGAAACAAGACCGAGACCATGTGCCTTCAAGACCGAGGACAAGACGAATACAAAAACCAAGACCACGGCCCATCAAGACTAAATCGAGACCATCAAAGTCTTTTCTTCATGTACAGTGGGTCCAGTCCCAGTTCTGTTCCTGCAGATTTAAACAAAACCACTGATTTGTCTCAGTTTTATGCAGAAACGTCCCAGTGTCTCTGTTTTGGACAAATCTGATCCAGTCACAGTGAAGAGAAACAAACTGACATTTATTGAAGTAAAATAAGAAAAGCTGCTTAAAAACGACAAAAACACAAAGAAAAAGTGACTGAAGTGACTCAGATGAATCATGAACGACACGAGTGAAAAACAGTTTTTATAATTACGACTCGTTTCATAATTTTATTCTTACAAACTTCAAAAAACCGAGACTGACCCAGTTTCTGCTGCATTTACAAACCTCACCACCAGAACTAAACCAGGACTAAACCAGGACTAAAACAGGACTAAACCAGGACTAAACCAACCTAAAACAGGACTAAACCAGGACTAAACCAGGACTAAACCAGGACTAACACAGTCTAAAACAGGTAAACCAGGACTAAACCAGGACTAAAACCAGGACTAAACCAAAAACAGGATCTAAAACCAGGACTAAAACAGACTAAACCAGGGGACTAAAACAGGACTAAACTAAAACAGGACTAAACCAGGACTAAAAAAAAACTAAAACCAGGACTAAACCAGGTCTAAACCAGGACTAAAACAGGTCTAAACCAGGACTAAACCAGGTCTAAACCAGGACTAAACCAGGACTAAACCAGGACTAAACCAGGTCTAAACAAAAACTAAAACCAGGACTAAACCAGGTCTAAACCAGGACTAAAACAGGTCTAAACCAGGACTAAACCAGGTCTAAACCAGGACTAAAACAGGACTAAACCAGGACTAAACCAGATCTAAACCAGGACTAAACCAGGTCTAAACAAAAACTAAAACCAGGACTAAACCAGGTCTAAACCAGGACTAAAACAGGACTGAACCGGGACTGAACCAGGTCTAAACCAGGACTAAACCAGGACTAAACCAGGACTAAAACAGGACTAAACCAGGACTAAACCAGATCTAAACCAGGACTAAACCAGGACTAAACCAAGTCTAAACCAGGTCTAAACCAGGACTAAACCAGGACTAAACCGGGAATAAAATGGGACTGAACCAGGACTAAAACAGGTCTAAACCAGGTCTAAACCAGGACTAAGCCAGGACTAAAACAGGACTGAACGGACTGAACAAGTCAAACCAGGACTAAACCAGGTCAAAACCAGGACTAAAACAGGACTGAACCGGGACTGAACCAGGTCTAAACCAGGACTAAACCAGGTCTAAACCAGGACTAAAACAGGACTGAACCGGGACTGAACCAGGTCTACACCAGGACTAAAACAGGACTGAACCGCGGACTGAACCACTAAACCAGGTCTAAACCAGACTAAACCAGGACTAAACCAGGACTAAACCAGGTCTAAACCAGGTCTAAACCAGGACTAAAACAGGACTGAACCGGACTGAACCAGACTAAACCAGATCTAAACCAGGACTAAACCAGACTAAACCAGGACTAAACCAAGTCTAAACCAGGACTAAACCAGGACTAAACCAGGTCTAAACCAGGACTAAACCAGGACTAAACCAGATCTAAAGCAGGACTAAACCAGATCTAAACCAGGACTAAACCAGGACTAAACCAAGTCTAAACCAGGTCTAAACCAGGACTAAACCAGGACTAAACGGGGAATAAAATGGGACTGAACCAGGACTAAAAAACCAGGTCTAAACCAGGACTCAGGACTAAAACAGGACTGAACCGGGACGACCAGGTCTAAACCAGGACTAAACCAGGTCTAAACCAGGACTAAAACAGGACTGAACCGGGACTGAACCAGGTCTAAACCAGGACTAAACCAGGACTACTGAACCGGGACTGAACCAGGTCTAAACCAGGTTCTAAACCAGGACTAAACAAAAGGACTAAACCAGGACTAAACCAGGACTAAACCAGGACTAAACCAGGGACAAACAGGACTCTGAACCGGACTAAACCAGATCTAAACCAGGACTAAACCAATCTAAACCAGGACTAAACCAGGACTAAACCAAGTCTAAAACCAGGTCTAAACCAGGACTAAACCAGGACTAAACCAGGTCTAAACCAGGACTAAACAAAGGACTAAACCAGATCTAAACCAGGACTAAACCAGATCTAAACCAGGACTAAACCAGACTAAGTCTAAACCAGGTCTAAACCAGGACTAAACCAGGACTAAACCGGAATAAAATGGGACTGAACCAGGACTAAACAGGTCTAAACCAGGTCTAAACAGGACTAAAGACTAAAACAAACCAGGTCTAAACCAGTAACCAGGTCTAAAACCAGGAGAACCAGGACTGAACCAGGACTAACCAGGTCTAAAAACAGGACTAAACCAGGACAAAACAGGACTAAAAGAGGACTAAACCTAAACCAGGACTAAACCAGGACTGAACAGGACTAAAACAGGACTAAAACAGGACTAAAAGAGACTAAACCAGNTAAAACAGACTGAACCGGGACTAACCAGTCTAAACCAGGACTAACCAGGACTAACCAAACTAAACCAGGAAACTAAACCAGGACTAAACCAGGACTAAACAGGATCTAAACCAGGACTAATAAACCAGGACTAAACCAGGACTAAACCGGGACTAAAAGGACTGACTAAACCAGGACTAAACAGGTCAAACCAGGTAAACCAGGTAAATCTAAACCAGGACTAAACCAGGACTAAACCAGGACTAAAAGGTCTACTAAACCAACTAAACCAGGACTAAACCAGGTCTACTAAACCAGATCTAAACCAGGACTAAACCAGGACTAAACCAAGTCTAAACCAGGTCTAAACCAGGACTAAACCAGGACTAAACCGGGAATAAAATGGGACTGAACCAGGACTAAAACAGGTCTAAACCAGGTCTAAACCAGGACTAAGCCAGGACTAAAACAGGACTGAACCGGGACTGAACAAGGTCTAAACCAGGACTAAACCAGGTCAAAACCAGGACTAAAACAGGACTGAACCGGGACTGAACCAGGTCTAAACCAGGACTAAACCAGGTCTAAACCAGGACTAAAACAGGACTGAACCGGGACTGAACCAGGTCTACACCAGGACTAAAACAGGACTGAACCGGGACTGAACCAGGTCTAAACCAGGTCTAAACCAGGACTAAACCAGGACTAAACCAGGACTAAACCAGGACTAAACCAGGTCTAAACCAGGTCTAAACCAGGACTAAAACAGGACTGAACCGGGACTGAACCAGGACTAAACCAGATCTAAACCAGGACTAAACCAGATCTAAACCAGGACTAAACCAGGACTAAACCAAGTCTAAACCAGGTCTAAACCAGGACTAAACCAGGACTAAACCAGGTCTAAACCAGGACTAAACCAGGACTAAACCAGATCTAAACCAGGACTAAACCAGATCTAAACCAGGACTAAACCAGGACTAAACCAAGTCTAAACCAGGTCTAAACCAGGACTAAACCAGGACTAAAACCGGGAGGGACTGAACCAGGACTAAACCAGGTCTAAACCAGGTCTAAACCAGACTAAACCAGGACTAAACCAGGACTAAAACAGGACTGAAAACCAGGACTGGACTAACCAGGTCTAAACCAGGACTAAACCAGGACTAAACCAGGACTAAAACTAAACCACAGGACTAAACTAACCACTAACAGGACTAAAACAGGACTAACAGGACTAAACCAGGACTAAACCAGGACTAAACCATAAACCAGGACTAACCTGCACTGTCACTTTCTCTCCAGACTAAACCAGGACTTTCCTCCTTCTAAACAGGACTAAAACATCCCCCACAGTTCCTAAACCTGCTCCGTTCACAGGTGGAGTTGGATCACGGCGCCGCAGGTGGGTGTTGTGCGCGGGTTTTGTGGAGATTAGGTTTGCGGAGAAGCGAGGAACAACATGTGCACGAGCCGGAGAGACGATCAAAGCCACTGAAGACTCTTTGCTCCGGGGAGATTTGTGGGATTTGCAGTAAAAGGCGGAGACGGTTCGTTGTTCCGGTCGTCGCGTTTCCGAGCCGCTTACGTCGCGTCTCGTTGGACAATCGGGCGACTGTGAGGCTCCCGCGGTTCTGCTCGTTTCCGCGGCGACGTCTGCGAAGCTTCACGGGGTCTGGAAACTGAAACGGGCCTCGAGGTTCAAGACCGAGACCTGAACCAGGACTGAACCAGGACTAAAACTAAAACAGGACTAAAACAGGACTAAACTAAACCAGGACTAAACCAGGACTAAACCAGGACTAAACCAGGACTAAACCAGGACTAAAGCAGGACTAAACCAGGACTAAACCAGGACTAAACCAGGACTAAACCAGGACTAAACCAGGACTATAAACCAGGACTAAACCAGGACTAAACCAGGACTAAACCAGGACTAAACCAGGACTAAACAGGTATAAACATAAACCAGGTGAACATAATTTCCAGCTAGTGTCTCATATAGAAATTATTTCTCTATCAGTTATATTTTTTATAGGTTTAAGTAAAATCTGGACTTTTTATTTTATTTTAACAGACAAAACCAAACTTGTCATGTTCATTTCCTGCTCTTTGTTTCTCTACAGTAAAACAAGTTTGTTCATGGAGACTTGGGCTCAACAGACAATTTGAAGAAAACAAACAAACAAGAATTTTCAGGATGTTGTTGCTACGTTCATGTTGTTTTAAAAAACACGACAACACAAGTAATCCAAAGTAATCAGATTACATTACTCACTTTAAGTAATTTAATGGATTACGTAATCTGTAATCTGTAGGGGATTACATTTTAAAAGTAAACTTCCCAACACTGATTATTATAAACTTAATGAGTTCAATAAGTTAAATGGAAAAAAACTAATCAGGTAAACACAGGTGAACACTTGGCTTTTTTTTATGAATATAATACTCAGAACCTGCAGATATCAGATGCTGAATGTAGTTTTGTTTGTTTGTTTTTGTTTTGGATTTTGCCCCTGACCAGGTTAAACTCTCATGTTCACTGAGCTGTTATAAACCTGTAAATGAGTGAATCACATTTAAACATCCAGAAATGAAGAGTTCAGAGTCTAAAGTTTCCAGAGATACAAATATATCTGTGTTTTCATAAGTTCATGAGTGTGAAAATCATTTATAATCCCTCATGGAAGTCGGTTTTCTTTAAGACAAAAAATAAAGTAGATTCATTTACTAATCAAACTGTGTCGAAACAAAACCAAGACCAAGTCTAAAGTCTGAGAAGTAAATCCACGAGTAAAATCTGCTTTTGTCCATTTTTCTTCTTCAAAATCACTTCATTTCTGTGGCTGATGAGAAAAACTGTCCCAACACCAGATCCAACGACTCCACCTCAGACGTTTGTTGGAGGTTTTTTTATATTCTTGTATTTTCCTGCACACGGGACGAGCCGCCGCCTCCAGCGTTTACTCCAAGTCGACCTGGTTTAGACCTGGTTTAGTCCTGGTTTAGTCCTGGTTTAGACCTGGTTTTAGTCCTGGTTTAGACCTGGTTTAGTCCTGGTTTTAGTCCTGGTTTAGACCTGGTTTAGACCTGGTTTAGACCTGGTTTAGACCTGGTTTAGTCCTGGTTTAGTCCTGGTTTAGACCTGGTTTAGACCTGGTTTAGACCTGGTTTAGACCTGGTTTAGTCCTGGTTTAGACCTGGTTTAGACCTGGTTTAGACCTGGTTTAGTCCTGGTTTAGGTTTAGTCCTGGTTTAGTCCTGGTTTAGTCTGGTTTAGTCCTGGTTTAGTCCTGGTTTAGTCCTGGTTTAGTTCTGGTTTAGTCCTGGTTTAGACCTGGTTTAGTCCTGGTTTAGTCCTGGTTTAGTCCTGGTTTAGACCTGGTTTAGACCTGGTTTAGACCTGGTTTAGTCCTGGTTTAGTTCCTGGTTTAGACCTGGTTTAGACCTGGTTTAGTCCTGGTTTAGTCCTGGTTTAGACCTGGTTTAGACCTGGTTTAGTCTGGTTTTAGACCTGGTTTAGACCTGGTTTAGTCCTGTTTTCTGGTTTAGTCCTGGTTTAGACCTGGTTTAGACCTGGTTTAGTCCTGGTTTAGTCCTGGTTTAGGTTTAGACCTGGTTTCCTGTTTAGTCCTGGTTTAGACCTGGTTTAGACCTGGTTTAGACCTGGTTTAGTCCTGGTTTAGTCCTGGTTTAGACCTGGTTTAGACCTGGTTTAGACCTGGTTTAGTCCTGGTTTAGTCCTGGTTTAGTCCTGGTTTTAGACCTGGTTTAGACCTGGTTTAGACCTGGTTTAGTCCTGGTTTAGTCCTGGTTTAGTCCTGGTTTAGACCTGGTTTAGACCTGGTTTAGTCCTGGTTTAGTCCTGGTTTAGACCTGGTTTAGTCCTGGTTTAGTCCTGGTTTAGACCTGGTTTAGACCTGGTTTAGACCTGGTTTAGACCTGGTTTAGACCTGGTTTAGACCTGGTTTAGTCCTGGTTTAGTCCTGGTTTAGACCTGGTTTAGTCCTGGTTTAGACCTGGTTTGACACTTAAGAGTCTCAGAACAAGATATTTTTTATTTTTGTGGGACTATAAATCTTACTTAAAAATCCTTTAATTTTCTTAAAAATCGACACTGCTCCTTATGTTTTAATTCTGTTTGTGTTTCTGACCTCGAACTGATTTTCTGTGGTTCACGTCGCTCAAAAATCTGTTAAAATGTTTTAGTACGACTTTGGTAAATTACAAAGCCGCGACGCTTGATGGACTGTGGGAGCGTTACGGCTGCTGGAGTCTGGAGCCTCGTGGAGTAAGAGCGAGCGAACTGTTTTTTTCAGAGCTTATAGTTTATGCAAATGAGTCATGTGGTTTCAAGTTTAGTTTCTGTAAAACGTAAACAAATGTGTCAAAGCTGAATTAAACACATTATTACTTTGACTCGACCTCGTAGGAAATAAAAAAAACAAACTTAAATGATCCACCCACATTCACATTCATAAAACACATTCACAGAGAGGAAACGGCGGACGAATTACGCCACGATCTGCCGATGGATCGTGGACGCCTGGGCTGAGTTTTTGTGAATAAGTTGAATAAAGTTTGACTTATCTGACTGTTTTGTTTGGCTTAAAGGTTGTATAGAAGATTTTCCAAGGAAAGAGAAATGCAGCGACTGTTTGTCCTTTTTCAAATGTTGTGCTTTGCTCCTTTTCCCCTTCTCTTCTTCTTTCCGCGACGTCAAAAACGGACTTTCGTTTGCGATGAACTGGTCGTGAATTCTTGTCCGCCGTTACAACAAACTTTGTGCAAACTGAGAGGAAGCTACAGTTTCGAAAAAAGACCCCAAGAACCGGTGTATTGGTCGAGTAAACGGCATCAGTGCGTGAGAGGCGAACGTAAACCTCTTAATCCCAGCGCACCGGCGAGTCAGTGACGCAACAGCCAATAGAAAATGAGGCAGCCTTGTTTTCTATTGGCTGATGTTTATCTGGCCTCAACACGTCCACAGTTGATGGATTTTCGTTCTTTTTTTTTTTTTGGTCATCATAATTACAAAGCTGCTGCGTCTCTGTAATGGTATTTTAAACTTTCACTGACAATTTGAAACAAATAAAAAAATCCTCCATACAACCTTTAATGCAACTTTTAATCCGGTGCGATTTATAGTCCGAGAAATACGGTAACTTCTAAATATTTGCCTGAACCCGTCCCGTCAGACTTCGGTCGAGTTTCCACGCTCTGCTCTCCGTTCGGGGAAACTCTCGCCTCTTGCTAAACTCACTATAACCTCCTCAAACCAGCTCCTCTCCTCTCACAGCCTCACACTGTGTCTCTTTTTATCTGTAATCTGCAGAGAAAACTGTCTTTATCACATCAAGAGTTGTGTTAAAGCGTCTTGCTGAGCCGTGACACGTGGGTTCGGCGTGTGGTGTTCTGTGTTGACCTTTAAACCGACCCTCCAGGACAAATAAAGTGACTTTGATTGAGATCTGGAAAATCTTGCAAACGAGTTACTGCGTCTGTCAGTATCGGAATATTTATATTTTAGAGATGAACTGCGCAGCTTTATTGGCCTCGAAGTGTTCAGAGTGAAAAAGCAGATCTGTTCCGGCTCCTCACATGAGAAACATCGGAGCAGCAGAAACACGACCGCGTACGAGTCTTTACGTTTCTTTATCGACGCAGCGATTAAACTCTGAAATCAGCCCGAGAGCAAATGGCCGCGTAATGAACATCATTACAGACGCGATCGAGCCACAAGTGCAGCGGCGACAAACGTCTCACAGTGACAATTTAGTCTGATTTCTTTAAACAAAACAAATCCTGAGAACATGAAACTGGAGCTGGACGTTCAAGGTGCATTGTGTAACTCCGACAAATGCTCAAGATGGTGTCGTTTTGTCTGGAATGTTTCACAGTACGGCTTTAAACCTTCGGCTTTTAACTTCACGGAGATTAAAACAGACCGAGTTACAGGTCAGATCTGTGGAGAGTTAAGTAGGGTTCATGTATTTGTGCCACAAACAAAGCAAAATCCCGATCCCTCGATCAACCTCGGTCATGAATTTAAAAAGTCGACGCCAAAGTGAAAGTCTCCAACTGTTCACCAAGAAACACCTTCCACTGCAAAGACCAAGACGTGATGTTTCTGTAAAACCACAAGAACAAGAAAGTGCAGCTCAGTCTGTTTGTCTTCTGCTCCTCTACATTAACAAACGGGATTTTGTTTTGACGGCCTTTCACTATTTTTCAATAGGGTTTGAGTCACGTGATCACGATGACGCGCGAATTTCAGGTGGAGGGCAGGAAGTGAAGACGAACACGACAAACAAACACGAAAAACAAACACGACAAACAAACACGACAAACAAACACGACAAACAAACACGGCTCTGGAGAACACAGATATGGAGAAGAGTTCTTATTGTCAGGATTTAGAGGCAGTAACGAGGCAAAAGTACGAGCAGTTAGTCGACAAATATATTGGACGTGACCCTGATCTTATTGAAAATGAGAGAATTTTCGACCGAAGTAAAAGATTTGCCGACAATCGAGGCAGAGGAGATCACCAACTATTGAACTCTTCAGACGTCGTTCTACACCAGACAACAGATGAAGGCAAAGTACAAAAGTTTGGAGACATAGAACTTTTTTTGTGAGTCAGTGATGGATCCTCAACCTCGGTGCAAAACGTCTAAATGATGATGATGGTTTTGGTCTTGGCCGGGGTGAGTGTTTCTCTTATTTTATGTGTATAAATTGTTATGTGTAAAACTGCAGTGTATCGGCAGTGACCTCGATCTGAACTATTTAATGTCAACAAACATCGTTCGTCGTTAATGATTCATTTATGTTTAGATAAACCACAAAAAACTATTGATCTTTGTAACAAACCTTTGTTGAAGTGTCACCGCAGACACGAGCATCAGTGAATTCTGCTCCTCCCGACGCAAACAGGTTTATAATCCACTTTTTACGGTGTTGTTCTGTCGGCTTTTCCCATTTCTGACCTTTGTGTTCGACTATATTCGGTTCTCTCAAAAAAATCGCTTTTCCTTCTCTCGGTTAGAACGATTGGCACAGACGTAAACTACACAACACATCGGCGTTTTCCTCCAGTCGGTTCACTTCCTGCCTCCGTCTGATTTTGCGTGACAAACGTCGCCCTGTGACGTCACGTGAAACACACATATTCCATTGGGAAGAGAAACAGTTTGAACGGAGGTTTGAGTCACACACATCTGATTCACTTTTGCATTTATGGAGTTCGCAAACAAATTTCTCGAGTCGTTTTCCGCTGTTAGGATCCAACAACCACAACAATTACGATGTTCGAATCCCAAAACTAAAATATGACAATATCAGAACCAGAAACAAAAGTGACAAAAGACTTGAAAAGATCGACTTTGACAATAGACACAAACATGGGAAAACAAACATGGAGGTTTGACGTTTCACTTTTTCGGAAAATCCTTCCCAGTCT
This sequence comes from Boleophthalmus pectinirostris, assembly GCF_026225935.1. Lineage (NCBI taxonomy): Eukaryota > Metazoa > Chordata > Actinopteri > Gobiiformes > Gobiidae > Boleophthalmus > Boleophthalmus pectinirostris. The sequence continues at coordinate 1,784,601 of NW_026570970.1, read as the reverse complement.
GGACTCCGCGATGACCAGAGGTTCAAAATTAGGGATGCATGTATATTCACGGAGGAACTCGTCCGTGACTGGGGCAGTGTTTCCCGCGGCGCTTTATAGTTGGAGCGTCACCCTCCGAACCATGTGACTCCTCGCAAAACTACGATCGTCGCGCCGCTTTCACTTTCGCCGGCACAGAATCTCCGTTGTTGCTTATTTGAGAATATTTAATTCCGTTTATTAGTTTTACCAAGCTGCACTTTGCATTTATTTTATTTTCCCGTTTGTAAAATGTTTAAACTAATTATTGGTTTAATAAAAACACAAATAAACAATAAGTAAATGGTTTTGCATTTTGTTCCCAAACTGAACCGAAAATAAACGAGCCGTGACCTCAAAACCGAGATATGTACTGAGGCTCGCGTCTCCACACACCTGACTCTTATTTGGTCGGGAAGAACGCCTCTTTCTGCTTGTTTCCATGGAAATATTGTTCGTTTGGCTTTAATCTAACACAGAATGGCATAAAACTGCTCAGTCACCGTGGAAAATGTTTCAAAGTACGGTTTTAATGTTCGATTTTAATGGAATTATACAAGTTTTTATTTATTTATTTGTTTATTTTCTTTGCATTTGCACATTTTATGAATCCTGCTTATTAAATGCATTTCTCTAAACACTTCTCTAAGGTCTGTGTTTGATTTTTGTGAACTGTTACACCAGTGCTGAGAGAAACGAGTTATAAAACTAAAGAGTTCCTGTGCTGCGTTGCTTTTTGCTGTAACGCAGTAATGTGGAATTACAGGGGAAAAACGAATATTTTACATTACATTTGTTGCTTAGTTGAGAATATTTTATTTCACTTATTAGTTTTACCAAGCAGCACTTTGCGTTGATTTTATTTTCCCGTCTGTTGGTTTAATAAAAAACACAAACGACAAGAAAATGGTTTTGCATTTGCACCGAAAATGTACCAAACCGTGATGTCAAAACCAAAATTCGTACCGAACCGTGATTTTCGTGAACCCAGCTCAGAGTCAGAATGTTTTTCGAGGTATTTTTGAGCTTTAAAACCACCTGTAATTGAATAAATGTAAAGTCGAGCTGTTTAAAGTCACACTGTGGAACATTTGAAGCAGAGTAATGGGATCTACACAGAATCAAACAGGTGACAGACTCTAAACCTTTAAACCTTTCGTGTTTTTCCTCGATGTGAAACATAAAGCGTCATTAGCGCTGGAGCTGCGTCCGTGAGCTCTGATTCTCAAACATGTCAGAGTGGAAAGTTCATCTGGAGCCGTGAGCGTCGCCTCACAAACGTTTCTCAAATCTGACGTTTTACTCCACACGGACGCCTGACCGAGGTTTGTGACAGCGCCCCCTGGTGGATGCAGTCAAGGTGTGGAACTGTGGAAAGTTTGATCATGATTTGAGTAAATTTCACTCGACAAACAACATTTTTTTTGTACTTAAAACATGAAAATACAAGGATCTGTCACTTTTCTCCATGGAGTTTATGGTTGTTCCTTTGTCTTGAATGTTCCACAGTGTGGCTTTAAACCAGAGGTGTTCACACTTTTTCATCATGTGACCTACTTACAAAATGACCAAGTCAAAATGATCGACCTAATACAAAGTCAAACAAACTGCACTGAAACACTCTGTGTCCCTTTTTTGGACCCTCCCCCACAGTTTGAGAACCTCTTCTTTAAGAGAACTTCCTCTGACACTTTACACAAAACTGTGAAAAAAGTGAAGGAAGATTTTTAAACCTGTTTTTTAAAGTTCCAAACTGGAGTTTCATTCTTTTGTGTGGTTTTGCAGTGATATTTACCAGCCTCTGCACGTTTACCAAACCAAACGCACATCGTGACAAACACAGATGCATTTGTCACTTTTGTTAGACAAACTTCAGCCAAATGTGGCAGTAGGTCTGTTCTGTAGATCCGCTCTATGCTGTAGACCTGCTTTGTGCCAACACTGGAACACAAATTTAGACTGGTTTTTGCTTCACGTTTGGTCTTGTTCTTCTAATCAGCCGCACTGTGGGAGGGGCTTGTGTTGGCTGTACGCAGGAAGGAGCGAGAGCGTGAAAAGGCGAGGGGCGGCGTGCTGACGTGAGGCAGGTGGACAGGTAGGATGTTTAGGAAGTTGAACCTGCCCTGTGATGCACGCTGGTACACGAGGGCACACGCTGTCGCAGACGAGCCGTGCATAGCTGTGTGAGCGTGATGCGCCGTAGAGTCCCGCCGTCACGCGGGTTTCAATGAGCGCACAGGCTGCACTGACGCCCACACCGCTACCTGCACCCGCTACAAGTTTATTACCAACAGCAGCGGCCGCAATGAAATATGATCACACTTGTTGAGTGTCAGACCTCGAGTGAGAGACAAGACCGAGTCCAAACACGAGTCCGAGACGAGACACGGCGATCTACCCACACGACCTTGGCCATCGACTGGTAGATCGAGATCGACGTATTGAGCACCACTGGTTTAAACCTTTCTATCTTCACAGAGACCAAACCAGACCAAGTTCCAGGTCAGATCTGTGGAGAGGCGACCTCGCTCACAGTCAGGATGTCTGTTTTTTCGAGGAATTTTTGAGCTGTAAAACCACTTGTAAGTAAATAAATGTAAAGCAAATCTTTTTAATGTCAATGACGTATCCATAGAAACAAGCAGGAGATGGACCCCCAACCAAAAAGTTACTCAATGCAGCTTTAAATGAGAGAACTTTAGAAAATATACACTTGTCAGATGTAAGAAACAACACAAATTAAATGTTTACACAATTTAAAAAATCAAAATGACTTCTTTTTTTGCCTTGGTGGGTGTATTAGACCTTTTCTCGACTCAAACCGAGCTCATCAGACAATCGCCGCGTTTATGAACAGACTGTATTTATAAAGACCAGTTTTTTTTTTCCTTTTGCATGTCAGGAGCTCACCTGGCGCCCCCTGCAGGCTGCTGTGACGCTGCCGGACACAGAGGAGGGACACTTTTGTCCTGAGGGACGTTAGTCTCCTCACACTGCCCTGAAACACAGATCTGACTCGACCTTTTGAGCTGCACTGACACTTTTGTTTGAGTTTTTCTTTTATTTTGACCTCACAATTATTATAGTGACTTATTCTACCTGCTTTTCTCTATGGAGATGTTGTTGTTTTGGAATGTTCCACAGTACGGCATTAAACCTTTCTATCTATCTATCAAGTTCCAGTTCAGATCTGTGGAGAGGTTAGCCCCGCTCACATTCAGAATGTTTGTTTTTCTCAGTATTTTTGAGCCATAAAACCATTTGTAATTGAATAAACATGAAGTAGATCTGTTTAATGTCACACTGTGGAACATTCCGGGCAGCGTTCCTTTTAAAACATAAACACGGCGCTGCTGTAGCTGCTTTATTCCTGCGGTTTGATTGACAGGCCGAGCCGAGTGCCACCGGCGGAGTTCGTGTCACGGAGTCACCGCGGCTCCGTCTCTGCTCCCGACTCAAAAACTAAATCACTCCGTTTGTCCTCGAGGGGTAATTTAAGCACAGAGCAATAAAACGAGAGAGTAAAAGTCGGCCTGTCACGATACAACGCTGCGGAGGAAGAAAACGATAAACGAGAATATTGAAACTACTTTATTCCTCCGTCAAAAGAACCGTAAAGCAGCAATTGTGTAAACAGACTCAGAGCAATAATCAGAAGCAATAATCAGACGAACGAGCGGCTCACTCGACGTTTACAGCTCAAATCTGATCAGAACACAACAAAAAATAACACAAATCTCCACAATACTGCAAAGAAAATGTAGACAAATACACACCCCATAAATATTAATAAAGGACGGAAAGAAACCAGATCTTTTATAAATACAGTGTGTTTCTAAACGCGGGTCTGTCTGTCGTCGTCTTTGAGAATGATGGAAAATTAGAGTAAACCTGGACTGAAACCTGGACTAAACTTTCTAAACCTGGACTAAACCTGGACTGAACCTGAACTAAACCTGGACTGAACCTGGTTTAAACCTGGACTAAAACTGGACAGAACCTGGACTGAATTTGGACTAAAATTTGGAAATTTGGACTAAATTTGGACTAAACCTGGACTGAACCTGGTCTAAACCTGGTCTAAAGATGGTCTAAACGTGGTCTAAACCTGGACTAAACTGGAATAAAACCTGGACTAAACCTGGACTAAACCTGGACTAAACTTGGTCTAAACCTGGACTAAACCTGGACTAAACCTGAACTAAACCTGGACTGAACCTGGACTGAACCTGGACTGAACCTGGACTAAATTTGGACTAAACCTGGACTAAATTTGGACTAAACCTGGACTGAACCTGGTCTAAAGATGGTCTAAACGTGGTCTAAACCTGGACTAAACCTGGAATAAACCTGGACTAAACCTGGTCTGAACCTGGACTAAACCTGGACTAAACTTGGACTAAACCTGGTCTGAACCTGGACTAAACCTGGACTAAACCTGGACTAAACCTGAACTAAACCTGAAACTAAACCTGGACTAAACCTGGACTAAACTTGGTCTAAACTTGGTCTAAACCTGGACTAAACCTGGTCTGAACCTGGACTAAACCTGGACTAAACCTGGATTAAACTTGGACTAAACCTGGACTAAACTTGGACTAAACCTGGTCTGAACCTGGACTAAACCTGGACTAAACCTGGACTAAACCTGAACTAAACCTGGACTAAACCTGGACTAAACTTGGTCTAAACCTGGACTAAACTTGGTCTAAACCTGGACTAAACCTGGTCTGAACCTGGACTAAACCTGGACTAAACCTGGATTAAACTTGGACTAAACCTGAACTAAACCTGGACTAAACCTGGACTAAACCTGGACTAAACCAAACCTGGACAAAAGTTGAATAATGTGCAGTGTTTCTGTTAAATAAACCAAATAAATAAACAACAAATTGAACAGAAATTAACTTTTAAAAATGTATAAAACCTCACAGGAGTTAATTCTGTTTAATCCAGGACCGTGACAGAGTTTCAGACAGAGCAGTGCCTCCAGCTCCAGTCGATACAGATCTATATCGTGTTCTTCTGCGTTTAACTCCAGGATCTTTTCACCGTTTTGTGGAGTTTTGTTTTCTTCTTCTCCGAGCCACGAGCGCAGAAAGTGTTTTTGGTGCAGCTCAGGCGATGAAGCTGCGTTGTGTTTCTGACCCGGTTCTCCGCTCATCTGTCCCCGGGGACCGCGGGAACGCTCGCTCTGCATTTACGCCCCGAGCTACAGCACTTTTAGAAACGGCAGCAGCAGCGCGGGGAGGGAGCGAGGCCGCCAACAAGATCGTTTAACGCCATCAAAAGGGAGAAAATAATCGTTCGTGGGACATTTTCTAAAATAAAAGTGGTTTTCAGACACCAAACGTTTACCGTCGTCTTAAAGGTTGTCTGGAGGATTTTTTGTTTTTTTTCAAATTGTCAGTGAAAGTTTAAAATATCATTACAGAGACGCAGCAGCTTTGTAATTATGATGATAAAAAAAAAAAAAAATGAAAATATCAACTGTGGACGTGTTGAGTCCAGGGAAACATCAGCCAATAGAAAACGAGGCTCCCTCATTTTCTATTGGCTGTCAGGTCGTCAATCAAACTCCCTACGTTTCTAGTGTAACTGACTCGTCGGCAGTGATGTGGAGTAACAGATTACATGTACCGGAGTTGTGTAATCAGAGTACAAATGATGAGTAACTGTATTCAGTTACAGTTACTGTTTCAATGAGTGGTAATTGGATTACAGTTACTTTGTTGGAATAAATAGATTACACAGAGGGAGTTTCCTGTTTTCACATTTTGGGCTAAATCCCTTTTTTTTTTTTTTTTTTCCTCAGTAATTCCACTCAAACCAGGTCTAAACCAGGTCTAAACCAGGTCTAAACCAGGTTTAAAACCAGGTCTAAACCAGGTCTAAACCAGGTCTAAAAACCAGGTCTAAAACAGGACTAAATCAGGACTAAACCAGTAACTTTAACTTCTTAGGTTCTTTTTAAAGACAATGCAGTAAAGTGTATTTACCTTGTTGGACTAAACCAGGTCTAAAACCAGATCTAAACCAGGAATAAACCAGGACTAAACCAGGACTAAAGCAGGATTAAAACCAGGACTAAACCAGGACTAAAACAGGATTTAACAGGACTAAATCCTGCTGTGTGTTTCTTCGTTTTCTATCAATAATATTTTTAATTTGGTTCAATAAAGTCTGGGTTTTTCATTGTTTTTTATCAGACAAAACTTCTTATGTGAAAATATCAAGTCTTTGTTTCTCTACAGCAAATCAAGTAATCCAAAGTAATCAGATTACATTACTCACTTTAAGTAATTTAATGGATTCTGTTACAAACTACATTTTGGTGTGTGTAATCTGTAATCTGTAGGGGATTACATTTTAAAAGTAAACTTCACAACACTGGTTATATAAGTATATTATTTATCCGATACCTGATCAGAACATAACGACGACCGGTTTAGACCTGGTTTAGATCTGGTTTAGACCTGGTTTAGACCTGGTTTAGACCTGGTTTAGACCTGGTTTAGACCTGGTTTAGACCTGGTTTAGACCTGGTTTAGACCTGGTTTAGACCTGGTTTAGACCTGGTTTAGACCTGGTTTAGACCTTGGTTTAGACCTGGTTTAGACCTGGTTTAGACGTGGGTTAGACCTGGTTTAGACCTGGTTTAGACTGGTTTAGACTGGTTTACCTGGTTTAGACTGGTTTAGACCTGTGTTAGACTAGACTGGTTTAGACCTGTTTTAGACCTGGTTTAGACCTGGTTTAGACCTGGTTTTAGACCTGGTTTAGACCTGTTTAGACCTGGTTTAGAGACCTGGTTTAGACCTGTTTAGACTTGGTTTAGACCTGTGTTTAGACCTGGTTTAGACCTGGTTAGACCTGGTTTAGACTGTTAGACCTGGTTTAGACCTGGTTTAGATCTGGTTTAGACCTGTGTTTAGACCTGGTTTAGACCTGGTTTAGACCTGGTTTAGACCTGGTTTAGACCTGGTTTAGACCTGGTTTAGACCTGTGTTTAGATCTGGTTTAGACCTGTGTTTAGACCTGGTTTAGACCTGGTTTAGACCTGGTTTAGACCTGTGTTTAGACCTGGTTTAGATCTGGTTTAGACCTGTGTTTAGACTTGGTTTAGACCTGGTTTAGACCTGGTTTAGACCTGGTTTAGACCTGGTTTAGACCTGGTTTAGATCTGGTTTAGACCTGTGTTTAGACTGGTTTAGACCTGGTTTAGACCTGTTTAGACCTGGTTTAGACCTGTTTAGACCTGGTTTAGACCTGGTATAGACCTGGTTTAGTCCTGGTTTAGACCTGGTTTAGACCTGGTTTAGACCTTGTTTAGACCTGGTTTAGACCTGGTTTAGACCTGGTTTAGTCCTGGTTTAGTCCTGGTTTAGTCCTGGTTTAGTCCTGTCTGGAAATTGCAGAGAAAGAAAAAAAAAAAAAGTGAACACAAACAACATCGCCCCAAATGTGAAAACAGTAAAATCCCTCTGTTTAATCCATTTATTTCAACAAAGTAACTGTAATCCAATTACCACTCACTGAAACAGTAACTGTAACTGAATACAGTTACTCATCATTTGTACTCTGATTACATAACTCCGGTACATGTAATCTGTTACTCCACATCACTAAATATGTTATGATGCTGTTTATATTCAGGTGGATCTGGACCAGGGGAGTGATTGACAGGTGCATTGACCAATCAGAGAGAAGCACAGACCGTTCACGTCCAAAACAAACAACACAGCAACATCGACCATCGAAACATCAAACTGTCGTCTCAAACGTTCTCAGGGAAACTCGAGGTTTTGTTCTGAACGTCACGAGGGTTTTGGATCGAGGACGAGTGAAGAAGAGGAGGATGAAGAGGAGGAGGAGGCGGAGCTTACCCGGTCTTGGCGAAGTTGGTCCAGTAGGTCATGACGACGGCGCTCAGCATCACGTCGTTCTTGGAGAAATTACAGTTGAAGAGGTCGGTGGGTCCGACCATCGGAACGCCAAAAACGTACGGAACCTGAGAAAGAGAGAGAGAGAGAAGGAAGGAGGGAGGAGAGAGGGAGAGAGAGAGAGGAGGAGGAGGAGAGAGAGAGAGAGAGAGAGAGAGAGAGAGAGAGAGAGAGAGGAGAGAGAAGGAGGAGAGAGAGAGAGAGAGAGAAGGAGGGAAGGAGAGGGAGGAAAAGAGGGAGAGTGGGAGGAATGAGATGAAGGGGAAGAGAGAGAGGGTGAGGGAAGGAGTATAGAGGGAGAGAGAGAGAGATGAAGGAAGAGAGAGGGAAGAGAGAGAGAGAGAGAGAGAGGAGAGAGAGAGAGAGAGAGAGAGAGAGAGAGAGAGAGAGAGATGAAGGAAGAGAGAGGGAGGGAGGGGAAGAGGGTAAAAAGAGAAAGAAGGAGGGAGCGAGAGAGAGAAGAGAGAGGGAGGAAGGAGAGAGACGAGAGAGAGAGAAGAGAGAGAGAGGGGGAGAGAGAGAGAGAGAGAGAGGGGGGAGAGAGAGAGAAGAGAGAGAGGAGAGAGAGAGAGAGAGAAAGGAGGGAGAGAGGAGAGAGAGGAGGAGGAGAGAGAGAGAGAGAGAGGGAGAAGAGAGAGAGAGAGAAGGAGGAGGGAAGGAAGGAGGAGGACAGGGAGGGAGGGAGGGAGATGGAGGGAGGGGGAAGGAAGGAGGGAGGAGAAGGAGAAGAGGAAGGAGAGGAGAGAAGATGAAGGGATAGAGAGGGATGAAAAGAGGGAGAGGAGGAAGGAATGAGATGAAGGGGAAGAGAGAGAGGGCAAGGGAAGGAGTATAGAGGGAGAGAGAGAGAGAGAGATGAAGGAAGAGAGGGGGAGGGAGGGGAAGAGGGTAAAAAGAGAGAGAGAAGGAGGGAAGAGAGAGAAGAGAGAGGGAGAGAGAGAGAGGAGGAGGGAGAGAGAGACAGAAGAGAGAAGGAGGGAGAGAAGAGAGAGAGATGAGGGAAAGGAGAGAGAGGGAAGGAGAGAAGGGAGAGGAGAAAGAGAGAGGGAGTGAGACAGAGGGAGGGAGAGAGAGAGAGAGAGAGAGAAGGTGGGAGGGAGGGAAAGAGGGTAAAGAGAGAGATGAAGGGAGAGGAGAGAGGGAGAGGAAAGAGAGGTGAGAGACAGAGGGAGAGAGAGAAGAGGGGATGGGGGCAGAGGAGAGAGAGAGAGAGAGAGAGTTAATATCAAGTGACAATTTCCTGACGTTTCTTTTCTGATCTGATCTTGGTTCACACTCGAGTCTGGATCTCGGTCTGGACCAGGACTGGACCAAAACAGTTCAACCAGACTCTCATCTGTGTGGGTTTTTTTTTTTTCTGAGGACACGTGTTTTTCTGTTTTATTCTTTATCCTCATGAGTTTTTTTAAAGTGTTTCAAATCACCAAAACTAAAACAAACGACTCTGTGGAAAACGTTTTCTTCTCTTTCTCCAATACTCCACATTTTCACAGTTTTTTCGCTCTCGTAGACGACTTCATTTCCATTTCCTCCAACTCACATTTTGTGCACGTTGGCAAAAAAATAAAATTAAAAAGACACGCCACTTTGCAGATTCACATTAGGAGCCAAATAGAAGCTTCTGGGTTCAGTTCCCAGAGTAAAAGTCGCACGTTTTTCAGCTGAAAACATGAACAAACTGTCTAATTTTCCAGAAAAGGCTGATCCTGATCCTGACCAAGACGAGCTCAACATCTGGAGACGAGTCCCACAGTCTGGACCAGAACCTTACAGCACCAGAATTAGAGACAGACATGATTAGTCGACTAATCAATAAGTCTAAGACAGAAACTGGTCCAACCCAAAAGGACAAAACACAGAGACACAAACAAAACAATGTGGTCGACTCCATTCAGTGAAGTGAACGTGACACTGGAGAAACTAAACAGACACAAGAACCAACACAGACGAGAGAACAACACAGGACCACAGTCTGATGTTCATCTCCACTTAAAACCCACGGGCCACTCGTTTGAGGACAGAGAGGAACAGATCTGATCCAGAGAAAAGAACTGGTTTGACAGGGAAGTGAAAGAAGCTGTTTTTGTTAAGAAAGAGAATCTTTCTCTAAACAGAAATGAACTCAGACTCCATCTGTCTCCTGTTTACACGTCCATCCTCCAACCTCCAACAAAACAAACAAGAACAACAGGTGGAGTCAGGTCAATCCGTGTGTCGTTCGTTCATTCGTTTTTCAATATAAAACCAAAAATAAGAAAACGAAAAAACAACAGTTTTCTTCGTTATTTGTCTCCAAAACCAAAATGAAAAAACGGATAACGATTAGTTTTTTCAGTTTTCGATTTTGTGTTTAAATGAAGAATGGAAAAAACGGATAACGGCCGTTTCCCATTTACGTGACTTCTGTGACTGTGATGCCGAACTTTTGCACCGGGTACGGACTGAACCAGGACTGATCCAGGTCCGAGACCAGAGCGGGACCAGAGCGGAACTGAGACCGGGACCAGACCGGGACCAGAGCGGGACTGAGACCGGGACCAGACCGGGACCAGAGTTTTGACTCCGAGCCTCCATGGGGTCCGAGCCTCAGCTTCGAGCTCTGGCCCTGCCGTGGGCTCTGAGCCTCCGGTCTGGTCCCAGTCTCAGTAGCGCTCTGGTCCCGGACCTGGATCAGTCCTAGTTCAGTCCGTACCCGGTGCAAAAGTCCGGCATCGCAGTCACGGACGTCACGTAAACGGGCCGTTATCCGTTTTTTCCATTCTTCATTTAAAAACGTTTTTTCATTTTGGTTTTGGAGACAAATAACGAAGAAAACTGTTGTTTTTTCGTTTTCTTATTTTTGGTTTTATTTTGAAAAACGAATGAACGAATGATACACGGATTCAGGTCAGGACCAGAGGTGTGGAAGCTCCATCATGGACATGAACTGTTCTGTTCATTAGACCCACACCCTGTACGAACTAACAAACACAAACTGTAAACAAGTGTGTGTTAGTTCCAGAGTAGTTTCAGTGTAGTTAGCTCCTCCTGCAGATATAAGGAAGTGTCACCAGCGTCTGACAGAACTGAAGAAGCAGTTTGGACGAGCTGCGAAACGTCTTCACCAAACTCACGTTTGTCCAGTCGACAAACTGAATTTTCTCCTCGCTAATCAATAACTGATCATTAAGAATTTGGTCGATCACGTTCGTTTTTAATAAACAAACTGAATGTGTGTGTGTGTGTGTGTGTGTGTGTGTGTGTGTGTGTGTGTGTGTGTGTGTGTGTGTGTGTGTGTGTGTGTGTGTGTGTGTGTGTGTGTGTGTGTGTGTGTGTGTGTGTGTGTGTGTGTGTGTGTGTGTGTGTGTGTGTGTGTGTGTGTGTGTGTGTGTGTGTGTGTGTGTGTGTGTGTGTGTGTGTGTGTGTGTGTGTGTGTGTGTGTGTGTGTGTGTGTGTGTGTGTGTGTGTGTGTGTGTGTGTGTGTGTGTGTGTGTGTGTGTGTGTGTGTGTGTGTGTGTGTGTGTGTGTGTGTGTGTGTGTGTGTGTGTGTGTGTGTGTGTGTGTGTGTGTGTGTGTGTGTGTGTGTGTGTGTGTGTGTGTGTGTGTGTGAGTGTGAGGACGAGTCTGAGTCTGACACAAACCCTGGAGTCTCGTCCTCACAGTCTCATGTTTGTCTCTGGTTCCTTGGAGACTCTGTTCCATCAGTGAGTTTGTTTACATCAGTGTCCTGGTTTTGGTCCTGGTTTGGTCCTGGTTTAGGTTTGGTCCTGGTTCCTGGTTTGGGTTGGTGGTCCTGGTTTGGTCCTGGTTCATGTAAACACTGTGTCCTGGTCACTGCGACGGAAAGTCAAGTCACACGTGTCCAAAACACAAACACACTTCAGTCACAACAGAAGCAAAAGAAATAAAGTGAAATGATGTTAAATAAAGAAAAACCTGCAAATGTCTGATATGTGAAAACATGAACCAACACACACACACACACACACACACACACACACACACACACACAGAACACACACACACACACACACACACACACACGACACACACACACACACACACACACACACACACACACACACACACACACACACACACACACACACACACACACACACACACACACACAGAACACACACACACAGAACACACACACACACACACACACACACAGAACACACACACACACACACACAGAACACACACACACACACACACACACACACACACACACACACAGAACACACACACACACACAGAACACACACACACACACACACAGAACACACACACACACACACACACACACACACACACACACACACACACACACACACACACACACACACACAACACACACACACAGAACATGTGCAGCTTTGAACAGGTATTGGGTTTTGTTCTATTTTTGAGGCTTTCTCACATATGCACCAGAACAATTGATCCAAACCCAATCACAGGCTGTGTCTTGGTGATCTTCCAGATCAGCAAGTGCCTAACATCTTATCAAAGAAATGCTGTCGCTTTTTCATCTCTCTTGGCCTGAAGATTAATATTAATTAAGTGGAAGGATGCACAACCTCCATCTTTTATTCAGTGGGTGAGGGAGGTTATGATGTGTTTGCAAATTAAATACTTGAAATATAGTTTGCGCGGTTCACTAAGTACGAACCATAAGACTTGGGCACCTTTTACTGCATATGTTGAGTGTAAAGCATTTACACGAGTGGGGAGAGCACATTGTACAATTAATAATGTGGTGGTGTGTCTAATGTGGCCTTTTTAACTTTATATATCTAATTTTTATTTTTTATTTTATTTTTTATTATACTGTTTCATTTAATTTTGTATTATTTTCTTTTTGTTGTTGTGTTTTATATTTCATTTGTTTTTCCACTTATTTGAGGTTAATCTGTATGTGTCATGTTTGTTTGAAATTGTTTCAAAGTGTTTGTCCACATACTTCTGTATAAAACTGAAAATCTTTAAATAAAGTGTTCAAAAAAAAAAAAAAAAAAAAAAAAGAACACACACACCACATCATCATCATCATCATCCTCCCTCATATTCTCATATTCCACTGAGTCGTGTCTTTAGTCCAACACAAACTGAACCACATCAGACACAAGAAACAACAGTTTTTATCACACATTAGTTTATGTAAATGAGTCATGTGGTTTTAAGTTTAATTTGTGTAAAACATAAACAAATGTGTCAAAGCTGAATTAAACCAGTGTCGGGGCGTCAGGTTCTGCGAGTTCTTTAAAACTCTCTGAATCACAGACTGATGTTAATTATATTATTATTAAATCATTCCAAATGTTCTGTTCTCGTACTTTCAGTGTTTGTCTGATGTTTGTGCTGCTTCCACACGTGGAGTTTCATATTAAACATTTGACCAATCACATGTCAGACGTCACTTGTTGCCGGGCAGAGTCAAAGTCACAGAAGCGTCTGAATCCTTCACAATCTGTTCTGAAAGTCCAACGCTAAATAAACGTCCATGAAACTGTCGCTTCAACCAATCAGATTTTGAGTTGGTGTCACCAGGAACTTTAACAACGAACGACGAGCAAACTGGATCTGCAGCGGAACCAGGACTAAACCAGGACTAAACCAGGACTAAACCAGGTCTAAACCAGAAAAACCAGGTCTAAACCAGGACTAAACCAGGTCTAAACCGGGACTAAACCAGGTCTAAACCGGGACTAAACCAGGTCTAAACCGGGACTAAACCAGGTCTAAACCGGGACTAAACCAGAACTAAACCAGGTCTAAACCAGGTAGGACTAAACCAGGTCTAAACCAGGACTAAACCAGGTCTAAACCAGAACTAAACCAGGTCTAAACCAGGACTAAACCAGGTCTAAACCAGGACTAAACCAGGTCTAAACCAGGTCTAAACCAGGACTAAACCAGGTCTAAACCAGGACTAAACCAGGTCTAAACCAGGACTAAACCAGGTCTAAACCAGGTCTAAACCAGGTCTAAACTAAACCAGGACTAAACCAGGACTAAACCAGGACTAAACCAGGTCTAAACCAGGTCTAAACCAGGACTAAACCAGGACTAAACCAGGTCTAAACCAGAACTAAACCAGGTCTAAACCAGGACTAAACCAGGATTAAACCAGGACTAAACCAGGACTAAACCAGGTCTAAACCAGGACTAAACCAGGTCTAAACCAGGACTAAACCAGGTCTAAACCAGAACTAAACCAGGTCTAAACCAGAACTAAACCAGGACTAAACCAGAACTAAACCAGGGCTAAATCTGGACTAATCTTGGACTTGAGAGAGAGTGAGAGACGAAACCCTCGAGCCGGCAAAGCGAGATCGAGCGACAGCTGCACTGAGCCTCGTGCTCATGCCCAAAGTTTGTAACTTTCTGCCAAAAAAAAAAAAAAAAACGAAACAAAACCCTCAAATAAAAGCAAAGTTGTTTTTTTTCATTCTTGTTATGTTCATTCCACTAAAAAGCAGAAGAACATGTGGTGCTCACATCTCCACAACAACAATCACATCTCCACAACAACAATCACATCTCCACAACAATCACATCTCCGTGAAGAAAAGTATTTGACGGAGCCTCCACCAGAAAAGAAAAGTTAGACAACGCGCCTCAATTACGAAAATAAAAACAACGACAACAGAAAAAGTGTCTGGTTGAGTTTCACAAATGAGTTGAACGTGTGACCTGAGAACGGCCCCGTCCCACAATCTCACAGTCTCAGAGTCTGACTCCGGTCTAGACTCAGCTCCAAAAACACATGGGCCTTTTGTAACGACTCCAAACCACATCTGCACAATCCACCCGAGTCACACACACACACACACACACACACACACACATACACACACACACCAGAGCGTTCCAGACGTTGTAGGGACATTACATTCACCTGCAGACATTTCCTGGAGACTGAGCCTGAGCAGACAGATCGGTGTCAGGTGGATCTGGTGTTTTAAAGCTGCTGAACACCACAGTCCCTTTTTTTTCCCCCAATAATCCAAAATACAGACTCAGATCAAACTCTGTTCCATGATCAGTTTTACACAATATGTCCTCTTTAACCTTAGACTACTGTGTTTTTTGGATTATAAGGTGCACATTAAGCGAAACAAACTTGAGACTGATCCTTAGCTCAGGTGTAGTGCCCTGAAAATTACAATGCAATATTTCTGTTATAAAATTCGTAAGACTAAATTCATATTTCATTTAAATTGCTAAAATGAGGGTCTTTACTTTACTGTTACTTTAAGAATGTGAGACTCAAAGGCTCATGGGAAAAGTGCACTGATTTGTAGTTGTTAAAAAGAGGCAGAAATACAAACAAACAAACAAACAAACAAACAAAAAAACAATATAAATGAACCGAAATTTGAAATTAAAGTTGCCTAAAAGCGAAAATGAGCGTGAGTTGTGTCGTTTATTTCACGGTGCAACACAGGCGTTCAGATCGTGGTGTAACTCGCCCGGCGTTGTCTCTCTGTCTTGGTGATTGTGTTTCATGAATGTGAATGTGGGAGGATCATTTAAGTTTTTGTTTTTTTTTATTTCCTACGACTCAAATATACACAGAGTAATAATGTGTTTAATTCAGCTTTGACACATTTGTTTACGTTTTACGCAAACTAAACTTAAAACCAAATGACTCTTTGGCATAAACTATAAGCTCTGGAAAAAAAAAAAAAAAAAAAAAAAAACGCTACGTGAGGCTCCAGACTTCGGTCGTACCAACAATCCATCAAGAGGTGCGGCTTCGTAGTTTACCAAAGTCGTACTAAAACATTTTGACAGATTTTTGAGCGTCGTGTAGCACAGAAAATCAGTTCGAGGTCAGAAACACAACCGGTGCACTGTTGATTTTTGAGAAAATTAAAGGATTTTAAGTGCATACGGTAAACGGGTTACGCTAAACCCTAACCTTAACCTAAATGATCCCACCCCTCTCCTCTCCACAGATCTGACCTGTAACTTGCTCTGGTGCATAATCTGTTTATCCTCACAGTGAAATTTAACACAAAGCTCAGCCACTTTAAATCAGAAACCAGTTTAAAACTAAAATGTCTCTCTGGTCTGGACGGTTTCTCCCTGAACCCCAGAACCTGCACCAGCATTTCTCTTCTGACGTAATGATCAGTGTTGGGATTAACGTGTTATAAAAGTAAAGAATTACTGTAATGTGTTGCTTTGTGTTGTAACAGTAAAGTGGCATTACAGGGAAAAAAACTGTAATATTTTACTACAAATGTGAGTATCGCGCGTTACAAAGCTTTTTTAACCTGGATTGAAGTGGTGAGTTTATCGTTTTTCTTCATACAAATTCACTAAAATCACGGCGATATCAGCAGCGGTAAAACATTATGGTTCTGAGTGTCGGGTCGGGCCGGAGGTGCGCCCGTGTAGACTGTTGGGTGACAGTCCTGGTTTAGTCCTGGTTTAGTCCTGGTTCAGTCCTGGTTCAGTCCTGGTTCAGTCCTGGTTCAGTCCTGGTTTAATCCTGGTTCAGTTCTGGTTCAGTTTTGGTTTAGTCCTGGTTTAGTCCGTATATGGCGCAAAAGTTCAACATCTTCGCAGTTATTTTGGCGAGAGTAACTTAAAAGTTCCGTAATAGCCGTGTAATGTTTTACATTTTAAACACAGTAATATTGTAATGAAACAAATCACTTTGAAATGACAGAAACACGTCATAAATAAAAAACACTTTACAGTTTGAAAGTCACTTGTCCAACAGTGTTAATGATTCACACAAAGATCTTGTCAAAACATTTAAAAAGGAAAAATTTGCATTTCTACAACTTTTACAGAAATACTCCATGATTTTTTAAGTACAATTCAGTTTAAAAGTCATAAATTGCAAAAATCTAAGGTACTTTGGTTTAAAAACTTGAAATGACGACTTGGACTTGACTTGGACTTGACTTGGACTTATGGACCAGTGACTCGAGACTCGACTTGGAACGTGACCTGAACTTGAGGTCAAAGACTTGAGACTTACTTGAGACTCACAAAATAAAAACTCGGTCCCTCTTCTGCTTTAAAGTGTAAACACATTCCGGTCCCCACTGTGTCATGAATATACACACACACCCCCCCACCCCGGTCCCCGTAAGCGCAGGTTCATGAGCTGACGACACATTTGGTCATAAATTCATTTCGTCATCAGAGTTCGGAGTGAAACCTGCACTCTCGTAAATTCCTCTCGGTTTGATTAAACAGATGAGAAAGTTGGAGCGCCGCGCCTCGGCATGACTCAGCGCTTTTCTCGGGACGTCAGCTCCATTTCCGACGCACACTTTTGTAAACATGTTATTCTCGCACACGCCCGCGACCCCTTTCACACACGGATACAGACACGATTCCCACGATACACACTGCACTATTCTGAACAATACACACATGTACTACACACCTAAATTACACACATACTACACACGTATACTACATGTACTACACATATACTACACACGTATACTACATGTACTACACATATACTACACACGTATACTACATGTACTACACATATACTACACACGTATACTACATGTACTACACATATACTACACACGTATACTACATGTACTACACATATACTACACACGTATACTACATGTACTACACATATACTACACACGTATACTACATGTACTACACATATACTACACATGTATACTACTATATGTACTACACATATACTACACACGTATACTACATGTACTACACATATACTACACACACACATCCAGGACACAATCAGAATACATCTGGGTCACAACTGGGACAGAACCGGAATACAGCCGGGATACAGCCAGGACAAAACCCGGAACAAAACCGGGATACAACTGAGACACAACCGGGATACAACGGGAATACAGTCAGGATACAACCAGGACAAAACCTGGGACACAACTAGGACACGATTGGGACACAATCGAGACACAACCGGAATACAACAAGGACACAACATACAACCAGGGATACAACTGGGAAATACAACCGGGATACAACAGCAACTGGACACAACGGGATACAACCACAGGGACACGGGATACAACCGGAATACAGGAATACAGCCAGGATACAACCAGGACACAACTGGGACACAACATACAATACAACAGGGGATTACAACAGGGACAGCCAAAGACCAGGACACACAGACAACTGACAGGAGACAACAAACCAGGATACACAATACCAGGATACAGGACATACAACCTGGAGGCATACCAGGACACAACTGAGACACAACTGGGACATAACCAGGATACAGGCGGATACAAACCAACTGGAAAATACAAACTGGGACAAAACCAAGGGACACAACAGGATACACCAGGAATACAACCAGGACAACCGGGACACAACCGGGATACAACAACGAATACAGGGGACACAACCAAACACAACCGGAATACAGCCAGGATACAACCAGGATACAGGGATACAACATACACAACCAGGACATACAACACAGGATACAACCGGGGACACAACCGGAAATACAAGGACACACTGGCAGGGACATAACCAGGATACAGGGTGGTACTGGCGTTGGTGTGTGGTGTGATGTTGGCCTGGTGGTGTGATGGTGCGGTGTTGTGGTGGTGTTGTGATGGTGTTGGCGTAGTGTTGTGGTGGTGGAGGTGTGGTGATGTGGCAGTGGCGTGGCGGTGGTGTTGTGGTGTTGTGGTGGTGTTGTGGTGGCGTAGTGGCGGTGTTGTTGTGGTGGTGTTGGGTTGGCGTGACGTAGCGGCGGTGTTGTCGTGCTATTACCTCGTCTCCGTGCGCGGAGTCGGCCCAGGGCGGGGTGGCGTCGCTCTGGCAGTGGTGGTAGAAGGAGTAGAAGTAAGTGGGCGAGCCGTACTGGGCGTGCAGGTCTGCCGTGGCCACCGCCGGCGCCACCCACTGGTGATCCGTGAACAGCGCCACCAGCGTTTTCCTCCGGGTCTCTGAGTTGTCTCTGTCCGCCCAGTCTGTGTACATGAACCTGACGAGAACATCACAGAAGAGCCAGACTTTATAAAAACTTCAAAAACATCACATAGTCCAGTTCTTCTCCACCTCCAGGAACAGGCTTTTTTTTTTGCTGTACTCAAGTAAAGTGTAATTGCACATCCACTACACTAGTTGGCGGTATAGTGTTGTTGTTTTTTTTTGACAGAGCAGGAGATGAAGTGCAGTGAATAAATCCTGAAGTAACGCCATGGAACAGGGATGAAAAGAAAGGCAGAGAAAGATGGAGAAACCGAAGATGAGGAAATATGACGAAGTGTTTGTAGCACTCGGCTTCACTGTGACTACGGTGGGAAACGAGGAAAGAACTCTGTGTTTACTGTCTGGAGTAAGAAAGTTTTCAGAAATATTCATGTGCAAAGGAAAGAAATCCGTGCATATTTGTCTCTTGGTTTAGTCCTGCGAAGGATACAGATTAAAAAAGTAAACAAAACCAGATTTTTGGGAGTCATGATTGATGAAACTCTAAACTGGAGTTTGTCTCATGTAAAGGCAAAATTTCCAAAGCGATTTCTGTTCTGCATAAAGTAAAGTTCTCACTAAATTGTGCAGAATTACAGTATTAACCTCGTATAACTCTAGAAATGCACCAGATCTGTCTGGGAGTAAAAGCCAAAGTGAAACCTTTTTTATCTTTTAATCATCTTGAACAGGTCGTGCATGGTTTTATCTCGACTCGTCTGGACTTCTGCAATGGACTCTACACAGGAATCAACCAAAACGCACTTCATCACCTGCAGAACACGGAGCAAAAAGCGCGATCACTTTACCCCAATCCTCACGTCTTTGCACTGGCTTCCTGCTCATTTTAGAGTTGACTTTAACATTTTCTTGTTTGTTTTTGAAGCTTTGAATGTTCTGGCCCCACGTCAGGTCTCAAACCTCATCCAGATTTACTCCTCCTGAGGTCCGAGGTCCAGCTCCAGTTCGTGCGGCCTAAGACCAGACTTAAAACCAGGAGGACAGGACCTTCTCTGTGACCGAACCCAAACTCTGGAACATTCTGCCCCCTCCACGTCCCAACAGCCCCACAGTGGAGAGTTTTAATCTCATCTTAAAACGCACTGAGTCATGTGCTCCTCTGTGGCTTCTATTTATTTATTTTATTTATTTATTTATTGTTTTTATCAAGTACTGCTTTTATCTATTGATATTATTATTATTATTTTATTGACTGATTCTATTAGTTTCCTCAGGGTTGGAACATAATTCATAATTCATTTTTTTTTTTTACTTTGCTATGTAAAACACTTTGGAAACGGTCTTGTTTATAAAATGTGCTCTACAAATGAAGTTGGACTGGATTGGTGTTGATGTTTTGTCTGAAAAAGGGGCAGAGGACCTAAGACGACTCTTCTTTCTGCTCCTTTTCAATCAGTTCTTGTACGTTTAATTTTGTGACACTGTTCATGTCTTTTTCTACTTTATGAATGAAATAAGTCAAATAAATGTATCTTCTCACCTGATGCTCTCCCTCAGCGTGTCCCTGCCCTCCGGATACCCGTACAGACTGTCCACGAAGTCCGACACGCTGAAGTCAAAGTCCTCGGCCGAGACCCCGTCCTCCGAGTCCACGATGCCCTCCACGAACTTCACGCCCTCTCCCTGGTTGACCCCCAGCATCACGTCGTAGTTGAGGAACTCTCCCTGCTCCATGAGGATCTGGGGGTCGTCCGGGATCACGTCTCCGTCGATCACCGGGGCGAAGGCCGTGTGGTACTTGGCCGGGACGATGTTCTGCTCCACCAGCTCCCTGTAGCTCCGCCCCCTCAGGCACTCCACCAGGGCCGAGCTGTCCTCCAGGACGCAGCCCACCTTCTCGCCCAGCTGACGGGTGTATTTGTACGGCTGGTAGTTGACCGCCCAGCTGGCCAGGGCGCTGCCGCTCTGGATGATGGCGCGCTGGAACAAGTCTGAGGGACGGAAGAGACGGAAGTGTTAATGCAGACGCCAGGAAAAGGTTCAAGTCCGTTCACCGTTCGTTTTCTTTTCTTTCATACATAAATAATCCTTTTCATTATTAAGCATCATCATCATTATTATTGCTATTATGTGATTTTTATTATTATTTAGTTGTTGTTTTTTTATCTACTTTTATCTTACGTTTTGTTAATTCTGCCAGTTTAACTCAAGGACGTAAAAACACGCACACTGGACTAAAAACAACGAAAGACCTTCCACAAACTGAGACACACGATTAATATTATTATTGTAATAACTTAGTCCTGGTGTAGTCCTGGTGTAGTTCTGGTTCAGTCCTGGTGTAGTCCTGGTGTAGACCTGGTTTAGTCCTGGTTTAGTCCTAGTTTAGACCTGGTTTAGACCTGGTTTAATCCTGGTTTAGGACAAAAAATAAGGAAAGAATCCATCCACAAACATGAAAAAGACAAACTTGGACGAGTCTCTATCTGCAGCTGAAGAGACACACGGTTATTTTTACTGTATTATTATTATTATTGTAATAACTTTAAAACTGTGAGAGCAGGAAACAAAAATTTCCTCTAAAATGTCAGTGTTGCAGAATCTGTGAGAAACTTTAAATCCGTGTAGAGTTTTGTGAGCACATTATTGCAGCACAGACTCAGACTCAGACTCGGAGTCGTGGACCTGAAATGTTTCGTCAGTGTGTTGAGTTGAAATCCTGCGTGTTTCTCTCTGGACGATCTGACCTCACACTCCACAAACTCAGAACATTTCACATTTCAGAAACCAGCTCCTCTTCTCTGCTCAGTGATTTCTCTGTGGAAAACTTTTCTCTCAGGGCTGAAAAGACAAACGAGTGGAGGATTCGTGGATGATTCTGCGCCGCGTTTTTACCTGATTAAAAACGTGTCAAACTGAACTAGAGCATCTGAAACCATCTGCGGCTTCTTCCTCACTTCTCTTCTGAGTTTATAAACACTTTTCAGAAACCAGAGCAGAGTTCTGCCTTCAGAAAACAGTAAAGCTGACAGCAACTAGCATGTTAACACACACTTCCTGATTATAGGACAAAAAAAAACATTTTTAATCAGGTGCAGAAAATGTGCAGCAGATTTATTTGGAGCTTTTACAAACTGCACAAAGTGTGGGTAGTATTTAGTTACATTTACTTAAGTAACTTTTAAAGACATTGTACTTTTCAGAGTACTTTACTTTTATTCTGAAGGCTGTAACAAATAATAAAGTGTCGTGAGTTTACCACATGCAATTATTAAATGCTGAAATCATATATTTGTTTAAATGTTGTTAATGAAGTCACACAATTAATGCTTAACTATTGAAATCTGATATATGTGTTTAAAGAAACAGCTGTGTAGGTTGTGTATTTTTAAGGAAATTCTGTACAGAGCAGCTGACGAGGGGACGTCCTGGCACCAAACCTAAATAGATCCGGTCATTCCCATAAACGGAGAGGCTGATCAACATATCATTATGCATATTTCTGTGAATGTATATATCCTGGGTTAAGGGACAGATGCAGGTGTTCAGACTGTCTGACATAAGTCCTGTGTAGAATAAACCATCAGGGACAGTGGTCTGACCCAGAGCTCTGTATTAGAATTGTATTGGACAGGGAATAAATTCTTTTTACTTTTAATCGATCGATTCCAGTTGTGATTTTTGATAGAACACGCCTAACAATTCCTACGTATGTTTTTATTGAAGTAACAGTACTCCTACTTGAGTAAAAGTTGTAGATAATACATTTACTTGAATAATTTTAAAGAAATTGTACTTTTCAAAGAGAACGACTCGACGGCTGTGCTCCCGGTTCAGTCCCGGTTTAGTCCTGGTTTAGTCCTGGTTAGTCCTGGTTTAGTCCTGGTTTAGTCCTGGTGTAGTCCTGGTTTAGTCCTGGTTTAGTCCTGGTTTAGTCCTGGTTTAGTCCTGGTTGGTTTAGTAGTCCTGGTTTAGTCCTGGTTAGTCCTGGTTTAGTCCTGGTTTAGTCCTGGTTTAGTCCTGGTTTAGTCCTGGTTTAGTCCTGGTTTAGTCCTGGTTTAGTCCTGGTTTAGTCCTGGTTTAGACCTGGTTTAGTCCTGGTTTAGAGGTTTAGTGGTTTAGTCCTGGTTTAGTAGACCTGGTTTAGGGTTTAGGAGGTGAACAGCTGGTTTAGCCTGGTTTCCTGGTTTAGGGCAGCTTTGATTTACTGAGGTGGGTGTTAGCCGTTAGCCGTTAGCCGTTAGCTGTTAGCATGTAGCCCCGCGTCGTTGTCTGTGTGTTTAGCATAAACATGAGCTCGGCTCCGCTCGCATTTTTCTTACACAAAACACATTAAACACACAAACACACACAGACACACACACACACACACAGAGCTCCTGCATTATTCACAACACCAACATCGCGGGTGAGGAGGCGGCGGGAGAACGAACACGCCGCACGCTAGCTCCAACACGCCAGATTAAAGAGCGGGAAACGTTAGCGGGAAACGTTAGCAGACGTACTCGCGCGCTCAGAGGGAAACAAAAACGTCGTCACAACTGGAGCAGGACGGAGCTGCAGCGTGAAACTTTTGTGGTGGAAAGTGAAGGAAACGACAGAAACGGAGGGAGAACTACAAATGTGTAAACTACATAAATAAGTTACAAGAGTCACATGGATAAATATGGACTCAATAAAAAAATAAAAATAAAAAAAGTACTGTCTCCAAAATGGTACTTAAAGCCACAGTACGTAAATTTTTAAAGACAAAAATAAACAAAATTAGAATCATGTTGTTTTGTTTTTACCAAAAAACGTCTTTACTGTGAGCGAGGCTACATCTCCACAAACCTGACTGTGTGTGTACTGACCCTCAGAGTAGTGTGACAGTGTGTGTGTGTGATGACCCTGAGAGTAGTGTGACAGGGTGTGTGTGTGTGTGTGTGTGTAATGACCCTCAGAGTAGTGTGACAGTGTGTGTGTGTGTGTACTGACCCTCAGAGTAGTGTGACAGGGTGTGTTGTGTGTGTGTGTGTGTGTGTACTGACCCTCAGAATAGTGTGATGGAGTGTGTGTGTACCGACCCTCAGAGTAGTGTGACAGGGTGTGTGTGTGTGTGTGTGTGTGTGTGTGTGTATTGACCCTCAGAGTAGTGTGACAGGGTGTGTGTGTGTGTACTGACCCTCAGAGTAGTGTGACAGGGTGTGTGTGTGATGACCCTGAGAGTAGTGTGACAAGGTGTGTGTGTGTGTGTACTGACCCTCAGAGTAGTGTGACAGGGTGTGTGTGTGTGTGTGTACTGACCCTCAGAGTAGTGTGACAGGGTGTGTGTGTGATGACCCTGAGAGTAGTGTGACAGGGTGTGTGTGTGATGACCCTGAGAGTAGTGTGACAGGGTGTGTGTGTGATGACCCTGAGAGTAGTGTGACAGTGTGTGTGTGTGTGTGTACTGACCCTCAGAATAGCGTGGCAGGGTGTTTGTGTGTACTGACCCTCAGAATAGTGTGACAGGGTGTTTGTGTGTACTGACCCTCAGAATAGTGTGACAGGGTGTTTGTGTGTACTGACCCTCAGAATAGTGTGACAGAGTGTATGTGTGTACTGACCCTCAGAGTAGTGTGACAGGGTGTGTGTGTGTGTGTGTACTGACCTTCAGAGTAGTGTGACAGGGTGTATGTGTGTACTGACCCTCAGAGTAGTGTGACAAGGTGTGTGTGTGTGTGTGTGTAATGACCCTCAGAGTAGTGTGACAGTGTGTGTGTGTACTGACCCTCAGAATAGCGTGGCAGGGTGTTTGTGTGTACTGACCCTCAGAATAGTGTGACAGGGTGTTTGTGTGTACTGACCCTCAGAATAGTGTGACAGGGTGTTTGTGTGTACTGACCCTCAGAATAGTGTGACAGGGTGTTTGTGTGTACTGACCCTCAGAATAGTGTGACAGAGTGTATGTGTGTACTGACCCTCAGAGTAGTGTGACAGGGTGTGTTGTGTGTGAGTGTGTGTGAGTGTGTATGTGTGTACTGACCCTCAGAGTAGTGTGACGGGGTGTGTTGTGTGTGAGTGTGTGTGTGTGTGTGTACTGACCCTCAGAGTAGTGTGACAGAGTGTGTGTGTGTGTGTGTGTGTGTGTACTGACCCTCAGAGTAGTATGACAGGGTGTGTGTGTGTGTGTGTGTGTGTGTACTGACCCTCAGAGTAGTGTGACAGGGTCAGGAGGCTGACACACGAGGCTCCGGCTCCGGACCCGAACACGGTGACTCGGTTTGGATCTCCTCCGAAGGCGGCGATGTTTTCTTTGACCCAGCGCAGAGCCTGGATCTGGTCCAACAGGCCGTAGTTCCCTTTGGCCGCCTGGTCCCCGGTGCTCAGGAACCCTGCACACACAACCAGGACACACACACATTATATCAGGAACCCTGCACACACAACCAGGACACACACACATGATGTCAGAGTCGGGCTCCTGTGGTCCTGGTGCTTCAGTGTGGACGTGTTCAGGTGATTCTGATCCAGAGTTTGGTTTAGTGTCGTGACCAAAACCTGAGACTTTCTGATGTTTGTATTTACACCTGTTTAAATGTTTGGTCTTGGTTTGGGTTCAGTCACACATTTGAGGAGTTTGCATATTTGACGAGTTCACACTTGGACACACATCACTTCAGAGCTGTTCTTATACGTCAGACTTGATTCACAGTCCAGTTCTAGTCCAGGTCTAGTCCCACTGTAGTCCCAGTCTATTCCTGATGCAACTCTTGGTCAAGTTATTTTTATTTTTATTTTTATACCACATTTAAAGGGATGATTCACTGAGTCAGTTCGACCTCGAGTCTTTTGCTCCGTGACGTCTACATCACATCTGTAGTCTCCCGCTGCTGGAGAACAGGTCGGGTGTAACTGACCAAATTGGGAGAAACTGGGATAAAATCTGATGCAAATTGATGATAAAGGAAATGTAGGAACTAGGGATGGGCATGATTAATCGATTAATCTAAGAATTTCATCAATTACGTTAAATTTTAATGGACAAACCGAATGTATGTTTGTGTGTCGTGACCAAACAGGTGTGTACATGTGTCTCTGCATCAGAAGGAGCGAGACACAAACAGTGGGTCAGTCTGTAACGAACCGAAGCACAAATGTGGATTTAACCAGGATTTGTAGAAGAAATTCCACACTTTCCGTTGCGTTGGGACAAGTGTGAGTCCATGTGCACAGTGGATAAAGCAGCACATATGTTTCTGTGTCCAGTGGGAAAAAGTTTTTCCAGGTGAGAGTCGCTCAATGTGGATGACGAGGCCCCGCCCCCCTCCCCCCGTACGCTGTCCTGGTTTTGACAAACACAAATCTGGTCACACTGACCTGTATTCACCTGAGTCATGTCTTTTAATCCAACACAAGTTGAACCACATCAGCGACACAAGAGCTGGAGTTTTATCTTCACTTAGTTTATGTAAATTAGTGATGTGGTTTTAAGTTTTGTTTCTGTGAGATTTGAACAAAACTGAATTAAACACATTATAATGTCAAACAGCTGATGTGGATCTAGAGTCGTTATGTTTATATGTCGTAAAGTTGAATTTATTGATGCAGATTAGTGCAGATAGTAATAATAATGATGATCATTTTAATATAAAAACGTTCATGATTAATCGATAATCGATCGTTAATTCTTCCGATGATCGATTAAGAAAATTTCATCGAATGCCCATCACTAGTAGGAACATAGGGCCTAAACCCTCCCTGGCCCCGCCCCCTTCCAGGCTCCGCCCCTTCAGTCGCTGTGAGCTGCAGACTCACTCTGGACTCACTGAACAAATCTTTTTGGATTCCAGAGGTTTTGATTTGGCCGCAGATGTTGTTCCTGCAGGTAAATCCAGGTGCATCATTACGTGTTTTAGTTCCAAGTCTAGTCTTGGTTTGGTTCCTGATCTAGTCCTGATTTTGTTCCTGGTTTAATTCCTGTCTAGTCCATGTTGAGACCCTGGTCTAGTCCTGGTCTAGTCCATGTTGAGTCCCTGGTCTAGTCCTGGTTTTCCGTCGTCGTGAGCGTTGTCAGACTCGCAGTAAAAAGTCTGTGTTTAGTTCCTGGTTTAGTCCTGGTTTAGTCCTGGTTTAGTCCTGGTCTAGTCCCTGGTTTAGTCCTGGTTTAGTCCTGGTTTAGTCTCTGGTTTAGTTCTGGTTTAGTCCTGGTTTGGTTCCTGATCTAGTCCTGATTTTGTTCCTGGTTTAGTCCTGGTACAATCCCTGGTTTAGTCTCTGGTTTAGTCTCTGGTTTAGTCTCTGGTTTAGTTCTGGTTTAGTCCTGGTTTAGTTCTGGTTTAGTCCTGGTTTAGTTCTGGTTTAGTTCTGGTTTAGTCCTGGTCTAGTTCTGGTTTAGTCTCTGGTTTAGTCTCTGGTTTAGTCTCTGGTTTAGTTCTGGTTTAGTCCTGGTTTAGTTCTGGTTTAGTCCTGGTTTAGTTCTGGTTTAGTCCTGGTTTAGTCCTGGTTTAGTCCTGGTCTAGTCCCTGGTTTAGTCTCTGGTTTAGTTCTGGTTTAGTCTCTGGTTTAGTTCTGGTTTAGTCCTGGTCTAGTTCTGGTTTAGTCCTGGTTTTCCGTCCTCAGAGCCGCACTAAAGAGTCTTGTGTTTGTGAGGACGACCCGGAGCCTCTGGGGGAATCTTTGTCACATCCAGAATAATTTTTCCCATTAAAGCGTGAGAATATTAAACCAGACTCGTCGTGTGTTTGTCTCTGACGAGGAAACAACTCGAGTATTATTATGATTATGATTATTATGATTATTATGATGATTATTATGATTATTCTACATTATACAATTACCCCAGGATTTTACACGGATTTGAGCAAAACGCGTCTCATTCCAGAACAGATCTATCGTCGACGCTGCTTCTGGGCTTCACATGAAACATCTGCTTCTACCTTTTTTTTTTTTTTTTTTTTTTTTATGGTCCGAGAACCAGAAGAACGACGGTGCGGTGTTTAATATGAACAATCTGATGCATCAAGAAAGTGAGGAAGAAATTTGGACCTCTGCAGTCTGTGGAAAATGGACATGTTTTTAATTTAACTCATTCAAATTACCGTATTTTTCAGATTATAAGGCACATTGGATTTCAAGTGCGCCTTATAGTCCAAAAACTATGGTAATTTTTAAAACCTACAAACAAATACATAGTAAAGAAGTTGAATAAAGTTCCAGTCTGGTTTCTATTTTATTGTTTTGCATATAGATTTGTTTTCCAATTTAGTATTTTTACACTCGGCAGTTTCTAGTCGCTGGAAATTAGGCAGTAAATTAAAAGTCGCTCAAGTGAATATTAATGTCAAAACACTTTCCACGTCCACGACCCGGTGAGTCACTTTCCCCAAACAATATTCCAGACTGTTCCTGCGTTATCCCGAGTCGCGGCAGAGTAAAGACGAACCGACACGTGAGGTACCGGGAGAGTCTGGGATGGAGCTGGTGGTGGAGCTGGTGGAGTTGGTGGTGTTTGTGTTTGTGGTGTTTGTGGTGTTGGTGTTGGTGGTGTTTGTGGTGTTGGTGGTGTTGGTGGTGTTGGTGGTGTTGGTGGTGTTTGGTGTGTTGGTGGTGTTTGTGGTGTTTGTGGTGTTGGTGGTGTTGGTGGTGTTGGTTGGTGTTTGTGGTGTGGTGTGTTGGTGGTGTTTGGTGGTGTTTGTGGTGTTGGTGGTGTTGGTGGTGTTTGTGGTTTGTGGTGTTGGTGGTGTTGGTGGTGTTTGTGTTTTGTGGTGTTTGTGGTGTTGGTGTTGGTGGTGTTTGTGTGGTGTTGGTGGTGTTGGTGGTGTTTGTGGTGTTTGTGGTGTTGGTGGTGTTGTGGTGTTGGTGGTGTTTGTGGTGTTTGGTGGTGTTGGTGGTGTTGGTGGTGTTGGTGGTGTTGGTGTTTGTGGTGTTGGTGGAGTTGGTGGAGTTGGTGGTGTTGGTGGTGTTTGTGGTTTTGGTGGAGTTTGTGGTGTTGGTGGTGTTTGTGTTGGTGGAGTTGGTGGTGTTGTTGGTGGTGTTGGTGGGTGTTTGTGGTGTTTGGTGGTGTTGGTGGTGTTGGTGGTGTTTGTGGTGTTGGTGTTGTGTTGGTGGTGTTGGTGGTGTTGGTGTTTGTGGTGTTGGTGGAGTTGGTGGAGTTTGGTGGTGTTGGTGTTGGTGGTGTTGGTGGTGTTTGTGGTGTTGGTGGTGCTCCTGGTGGTGGAGTTTGTGGTGTTTGTTGTTTGTGTTGTGTTGGTGTTGTGTTTGGTGTTGTGTTTGTGTTGTGTGGTGTGGTGGTGTTGTGTGGTGTTGGTGTTTGTGGTGTTGGTGGTGTTGGTGGTGTTTGGTGGTGTGGTGGTGTGTTGGTGGTGTTTGTGTGGTGTTGTGGTGTTTGTGGTGTTGTGTGTTGGTGTTGTGTTGGTGGTGTTGGTGGTGTTGTGTGGTGTTTGTGGTGTTTGTGTGGTTGTGGTTGGTGTTGGTGTGGTGTTTTGTGGTGTTGTGTGTTGTTGGTGTTGTGTGGTGGTGTTGTGTGGTGTTTGTGGTGTGGTGTTGGTGGTTTGTGGGTGTTTGGTGGTGTGTTGTGGTGTGTGGTGTGTGGTGTGTTCAGGTTCTGTTCTCGCTCGGGGAAAAGCAGCTCCAGCGGTGATGAGACTCTCTCCTCAGGGATTTTACACAAAACAGCAAATACACAAATACACACTTCTCTCTCTCTCTTCTCTCCTAATTCACTCTTCTCTCCTTTTGGTCTCTCTCTCTATTCATTCCCTCTCCTCACTATCTGTCTCTCTCTTCTCTTTCTCTCCTCACTGTCTCTCTTCTCCTCTAATTCTCTCTCTCTCTCCTCATTCTCTCTCTTCTCTCTCTCTCCTCACGTCTCTCTCTTCTCTTCTTAATCTCTTCTTACTCTCTTTTTCTTCTGTCCTTATTCTCTCGCTTCTCTCCTCACTATTTGTCTCTCTCTTCTCTTTCTCTCTCTTCTCTCCTAAATTATTGTTCTCTCCTTATGGTCTCTCTCTCTCCTCATTATCTCTCTGCTTACTATCTGTCTCTCTTCTCATTCTCTCTCTCTTTATTCTCCCTCTCTCCTCTCCTCACTATCTATCTCTCTTCTCTCCTAATTCTCTCTCTTTTTTCCTCATTCCCTTTCTCTCCTCATTCTCTCTCTTCTCTCCTAATTCTCTTTTTCTTCTCTCCTCATTCTCTCTCTCCTCACTATCTGTCTCTCTCACCTCTCTCTCCTCATTCTCTCTCTTCTCTCCTAAATCACTCTTCTCTCCTCATTATCTCTCTGCTTACTATCTGTCTCTCTTCTCATTCTCTCTCTCCTTATTCTCCCTCTCTCCTCTCCTCACTATCTGTCTCTCTCACCTCTCTCTCCTCATTCTCTCTCTTCTCTCCTTCTCTATCCTCTCCTCACTATCTCTCTCTCTCTCTCTTCTCCCCTCTTTCTCCTTCTTCTCTCCTAATTCACCCTTCTCTTCTCATGGTCTCTCTCTCTCTCCTCATTCCCTCTCCTCACTATCTGTCTCTCTTCTCTCCTTGTTCTCTCTCTCCGTTCTGTCTGTCTGTTTCTCTCTCTCTCTTTCTCTCCTCCCTCTCTCCGTTCTGCACATGAATCGCTCGTTACACTCGTCTGTCGCGTCACGGCGTCGCGAAAACAGACGACAGAAATCGACGTGTGGATGGCGCCGCTTACCTTGTCCGTGTGCGGAGTGGGCGGGGCCAGGAGGGGGCGGGGCCAGGGACAGGTGAGGGCGCGTGGACAGGTGAGGATGAAGAGGGTGGACATGGGATCTGCTGATGAAGATGAAACAAACACAAACACACAAACACAAACAGACTTATGGACGATGAAGACGTGAGTTTTATGAATGAAACATGTCGATGGTTTTGAGACGAAGTCGAGTCGATTAAAAAAGAAAAACAAAACAAAAATCCAAAAGTAAAATCCAGAAAGAGCCTCTGTCCTGTCCGTATCTGAACAACTTAACATTTAAACAAACTTATAAAGACAAAGACTGAGAAGACTGAACACAAACGTACAGAAGCCGAGAGGGTCACAACAAACGCAAACGCCACAACACAAACGCAAAAGCCACAACACATTAAAAAGCCACAACACACACCACAAAAAAAAGCCACAACACATTAAAAAGCCACAACACAACAAAAAGCCACAACATATTAAAAAGCCACAACATGTTAAAAATTCACAACGGAAATGACCGGTGAATCTATTTTCCGATGGGCCGATCAAGGGGCAAGTGAAGAAGAACTACAACGTGAAAAGTAAAGGAACGGAGAAGTTGGAAACGTAAGTAAAAGTAATTTATTTTTTTATCATTATTCGTTTCACGTTGTAGTTCTTCTTCTTTGCATTAAAATAGAGTCCCGCGGTCATTTCCGTTGTGGCTTTTTTTGGTTTGTTGTGGCTTTTTGTTGTGTTGACACATTTGTATTTGTTGCGGCGTTTGCGTTTGTTGTGACCCTCTCAGCTTCCGTACAAACGCCCCCAAAAAACAAAATCAGATTCTGCAGATTTACAAACTTCGAGTCGTGAAATCTGCAGCTGAAAATGGAAATGAAGCAGCAGAAAGAAAGTTTGGAGTGAGAGAGAAACTCGTGACACCGGGAGGATGAACCATGAAACTTTCCTGAAGTCACCATCATGTCATTCGTTCATTCGCTTTTCAAAATAAAACCAAAAATAAGAAAACTAAAAAAAACAACTATTTTGTTCATTAGGCTAAATTGTCTCCAAATCCAAAATGAAAAAAATAACATAAGGATTCGTATTCTCAGTTTTCGATTTTGTTTTTGAATGAAAAATGGAAAAAAACAGAGTGTGAGGAGCTCGAATCATTTCCCCTTAATTATAATTTGCACAGAAATCCATGAAAATGAAAGATGAACATGGAACATGTCATTAAATACAGATAAAGACTTTTTATTAAAATTAAAATTGTAAGAAATTCAAAAACTGGCAAAAAAAAATAGATTTTATACAGTGTCCCAAAAAATTTTATCATTTCGCAGGCAATAATTTCAGCAATTCTTAGAAGTTTTTATCTATATTTAATGACAGCTCCATGTTCATTTTCATGTATTTCTGTGAAAAATTATAATTAAGAGGAAAAGACTGGAGCTTCTCACACTCAGTTACACAACGACAGAAAAGAGAATATGAAACGACACTGACCCAGTTTATTGTGAGGTTTAAAATCAGCTAAGATTTCTACAAAAAAAACTACTAAAACTACTACAACTACTACAAAAACTATTACAAAAACTATTACAACAACTACCACTACTACTAAAACTACTACTACAACAACTACTACTATAACTGTTACTACTACAACTACAACACCAATTACAGCAACTACAACAACTATTACAACTACTACAACAACAACTACTACTACTACTATCACAACTATTACAGCAACTTCAACTACAACAAGTACTATAGCAGCTAA
>NW_026570970.1:1738495-1745995 GCF_026225935.1 Boleophthalmus pectinirostris | reverse complement strand
CCTACTATTACAACTACAACCACTACTACTACAAAAACTACAACAATAACAACTACTACAGCAACTACTACCACTAAAACTGCATCAACTAAAACTACAACTACAACAACTACTGCAACAATTCCTACAAAAACTACTAGAGCAACTACAACTACTACTATTACCAACATTACTACTACCACTATTTCTACCACTACCAATACTACTACTACTATTAATACCGCCATTACTACTACAACCACTACTACTACTACTTCTTCTTACAGGATTTGGATGTATATGTTATGTCGTATCGCAGGTGAAAACGCGTCGGGATTTGGTTTGGGAGTGAACTCGTATTAAACGTGTTTTCAAAATAAAACCAAAATTAAGAAAACTACAAAACAACTGACGGCCTCAGTCCTGATCAACCGACAGTTTACACAGACACACCTCCAAGCCCCACAGACAGTCCTGGTTTAGACTGGTTTAGTCCTGGTTTAGACCTGGTTTAGACCTGGTTTAGTCTGGTGTTAGTCCTGGTTTAGTCCTGGTTTAGACCTGGTTTAGTCTGGTGTTAGTCCTGGTGTTTAGTCCTGGTTTAGACCTGGTTTAGTCCTGGTTTAGTCTGGTGTTAGTCCTGGTTTAGACCTGGTTTAGACCTGGTTTAGTCCTGGTTTAGTCTGGTGTTAGTCCTAGTTTAGACCTGGTTTAGTCTGGTGTTAGTCCTGGTTTAGTCCTGGTTTAGACCTGGTTTAGTCCTGGTTTAGTCTGGTGTTAGTCCTGGTTTAGACCTGGTTTACTCCTGGGTCAGTCTGGTTTAGACCTGATTTAGTCCTGGTTGAGTCCTGATTTAGTCCTAGTTTAGTCCTTTTTTATTCCTGATTGAGTACTGATTCAGTCCTGGTTCAGTCGTGGTTTAGTCCTGGTTCAGTCTGGTTTTAGATCTGGTTCAGTCCTGATTTAGTCCTGGTTTAGACTTGGTTTACTCCTGATTTAGTCCTGGTTTAGTCCTAGTTTAGTCCAGGTTCAGTCCTGTTTCAGCACTGGTTCAGTCTGGTTTTAGACCTGGTTTAGTCCTAATTCAGTCCTGGTTTAGTCCTGGTTCAGTCTGGTTTTAAATCTAGTTCAGTCCTGATTTAGTCCTGATTCAGTCCTGGTTCAGTCTGGTTTAGTCCTAGTTTAGTCCAGGTTAGTCCTGTTTCAGCACTGGTTCAGTCTGGTTTTAGTCCCGGTTTAGTCCTGGTTCAGTCCTGGGTTTGGGAGTGTTGGTTTTTTTTCCGTTTCTGTTCGGAGGTGCCGGGATCAGAGCGGCGCCGGAGTCGGAGCCGGAGCCGAAGCGCCTGAGGGGTTTAGCGAGCGCCGGGGACCCTCACAACAAAAGGCTCGTCGGTGCCAACAGCGGCGCGGCCCACTGAAGGGTTTAAGCGGCAGATGGCTAACGCGAGGAGGGAACACGCCGACGCCGGCTCCGGAACGCGTCACGTCGTGGTGAAGGCGATAAAAGCGGCGGCGCGCAGGTGGATGCTTGTACGTTATCACAGAGGCATTGTTGTCGGGAACATAAAGTAACAAGGTGAGACGCTCCATTTTGTCGGGACCAAAACCATCTGGAAGTAACGGCCGGGGAAGGAGGTTTGTGTGTCACGCCGCGATGTCAGAGCGAAGAAAAGACACCGAGGTGTAACTGTGTGGAGTTTGCATGTTCTCCCTGTGTCTGGGTGGAGGTGTAATGGTACAAAAGTCTCCGTTCGGTTCATTTTTGGTTCAGTTTGGGAACAAAATGCAAAACAATTTGTGTTTTATTAAACCAACAATTTGTTTTAACATTATACAAACTACTACAACAATTACTACTACTACAACTACTACTACTACAACTACTACTACTACTACTAACTACTACAACTACTACAATAACTAGAACAACACTACTACAACTACTACTACTACAATAACTAGAACAACTACTACTACTACTACACTACTACTACTACTACAATAACTAGAACAACAACTACTACTACAACTACTACTACTACTACTACTACTACTACTACTACTACTACAATAATTAGAACAACAACTACTACTACAACTACTACAATTACCACAACAACTATTACAATTACTACAACTATTACTACAGCAAGTACAACAACTACTACAATTACTACAACTACCACTACAACTACTGCAATTACTACAACTACTACAACAACTACTACAATTACTACAACTACCACTACAACTACTGCAATTACTACAACTACTACAACAACTACTACAATTACGACAACAACTACAACAACTACTACAATTACTACAACTACTACAACAACTACTACAATTACGACAACAACTACAACAACTACTACAATTACTACAACTACTACAACAACAATTACTACTAGAATTACTACAACTACTACAACATCTACAGCAACTACTACAACTACTACAATTACTACTACAATTACTACAACAACTACTACAATTACAACAACAACTACTACAACAGCAAGTACAACAACTACTACAATTACTACAACTACCACTACAATTACTGCAATTACTACAACAACAATTACTACTACTACAATAACTACAACAACAACTACTACTACTAGAATTACTACAACTACTACAACAACGACAACATCTACAGCAACAACAATTACAACTACAACAACTACTACTACAACTACTACTACAGCAAGTACAACTACTACAACTATTTTCTTCATTATTTGTCTCCAAAACCAAAACGAACGTGTTTAAAAATGAATAATGGAAAAAAATGGATAACGACCGTTTCATCCAATTTTGACCCTTATGGCCTGAACCAGGACTAAACCAGGACTAAACCAGGACTGAACCAGGACTAAACCAGGACTAAACCAGGACTGAACCAGGACTAAACAGGACTAAACCAGGACTGAACCAGGACTAAACCAGGACTAAACCAGGACTGAACCAGGACTGAACCAGGACTGAACCAGGACTAAACCAGGACTAAACCAGGACTAAACCAGGACTGAGTGTCGGGACGGGCCCGGAGGTGCACCTGTGTAGACCGTCAGGTGACTGCATCACGGGTCTAAGTGCAGCTGTCGCCCAATCGCATTTTGCGGACACACTGCTCCACGGGCTCGGGGTTCTCTCTCTCTCTCAAGTCCAAGATTGGTTCTGGTTTAGACCTGATTTAGTCCGGGTTCAATCCTGGTTCAGCTTTTCAAGGTAAAAAAAAGTAAGTTTCTATTTTTTATGGTTGTAAAGTTGTGCGCGGTTTTATAAAACACGTCCGTCTGGAAGGGTTAATCATTGAAAAAAACCAGGTGCTAAAGGGTAAGAGTGTTTTTGTTTTTAAAATATGTTCTAATCTCAGAACGGCATGAGGATTTTTACTCATAACAAAAAAACATGATTTAGCACAATGATCCGACAGAGGCTCGAGAGAAAAGAGAAGGAGAGAAAGAGAGGAGAGGAGAGAGGGAGAAAGGGTCATCCCAGTCATCACACATCACGCTGCATCATTCATGTCACTTATTTAGCTCACAAGGACACAGCAGGAGAGAAAAAAGAAGAGAGGAGAAGAGAGGAGGAGAGAGAAAGAGAGAGAAAGAGGGAGCAGTGAAGAAAAGACTGGAGAGAAATTAGAAGAGAGAAACAGAGAGAGAGAAAGAGGAGGGGCGACAGGAGAGAGAAAAATGCACAAAAACTGTCTTTGTCTCTTCGTAACGGCTGAAAAGTGTCATAATAGATTTTCCAAAGTGTTCCGGACTCTGGGAGGTCAGATGTTTCTCTGCTGAAAACTTCGAGTCCCGACCTCAGACTGTTTCAGTTTAATGAACTCGTATTAAACGTGTTTTCAAAATAAAACCAAAAATAAGAAAACTACAAAACAACTAACGGTCTCAGTCCTGATCAACCCGACAGTTTACACAGACACACCTCCAAGCCCCACAGACAGTCCTGGGTCAGTCTGGTTTGTCCTGGTTTAGTCCTGGTTTAGTCCTGGTTTAGACCTGGTTTAGTCCAAGTTCAGTCCTAGTTTAGTCCTTCAGTCCTGGTTTAGTCCTGGTTTAGTCCTGGTTTAGTCCTGGTTCAGTCCTGGTTTAGTCCTGGTTTAGTCCTGGTTCAGTCCTGGTTTCAGTCCTGGTTTCAGTCCTGGTTTTAGTCCTGGTTTAGTCCTGGTTTCAGTCCTGGTTTCCTGGTTCAGTCCTGGTTCAGTCCTGGTTTAGTCCTGGTTTAGTCCTGGTTTTAGTCCTGGTTCAGTCCTGGTTTTAGTCTGGTTTAGTCCTGGTTTCAGTCCTGGTTTAGTCCTGTTTCAGCACTGGTTCAGTCTTGGTTTAGTCCTGGTTCAGTCCTGGTTCAGTCCTGGTTTAGTCCTGGTTCAGTCCTGGTTTAGTCCTGGTTTAGTCCTGGTTCTGTACTGGTTTAGTCCTGGTTCAGTCCTGGTTTAGTCCTGTTTCAGCACTGGTTCAGTCCTGGTTTTAGTTTAGTCCTGGTTTAGTCCTGGTTCAGTCCTGGTTTAGTCCTGGTTCAGTCCTGGTTTAGACCTGGTTTAATCCTGGGTCAGTCTGGTTTAGTCCCGGTTTAGTCCTGGGTCAGTCTGGTTTAGTCCTGGTTTAGTCGTGGTTTAGTCCAAGTTCAGTCCTAGTTTAGTCCAGGGTCAGTCTGGTTTAGAGTCCTGGATTCAGTCCTGGTTTCAGTCCTGGTTTAGTCCTGGAGTCCTTTAGTCCTGGTCCTGGTTAGTCCTGGTTAGTCCTGGTTCAGTCCTGGTTTAGTCCTGGTTTAGTCCTGGTTTAGTCCTGGTTCAGTCCTGGTTTAGTCCTGTTTCCAGTCACTGGTTCAGTCTGGTTTTAGACCTGGTTCAGTCCTGGTTCAGTCCTGGTTCAGTCCTGGTTTAGTCCTGGTTTAGTCCTGGTTTAGTCCTGGTTTAGTCCTGGTTATCCATTTTTACCATTATTCATTTAAACATCAAATCAAAAACTGAAAAAAATCAAATAAAATTATTATAATTTTTTTCCATTTCCTTATTTTCTGGTTTTATTTTGAAAATCAAATAACACACAGATCGTCAGTGACGTTATAAAAGCTCAGAGTCGTCGTCGCTTTAGTCCCGTCAGCGAGCGTCCGTTTACCGAGCACGCCGAGTCTGTAGTTGAGCGTGATGACGATGACGTTCCCGTAACTCGCCAAAACGCTCCCGTCCATCATGTTCCCGGTGCCGTCGGTGTAGGAGGCGCCGTGGACGTAGACCATGACCGGCCGCTGACCCCCCTCCTCGTGGATGTCTGCCAACAGAAAACAGAAAAACCAAAACAAAAAAAGAGTTTAGGAACGAGCTGAATGTCTCTCCTCACTCTCTGACCCCACACACAGAGACAAACGCCAGCGGTCCTCAACATGGCTCCACACGACAGGAACAGGAAAAGCGACGAGGCAACAATCACGAAAAATAATAATAAATGTCAGAAATAAAAAGGATAAAAAAAGGTGCAGGGATCAGAGCGGAGCTAAAGCTTCACTCTGGAACATTTACAGAGTCTGTGGGAAAGAGCTGGATCTGAGTTACAGATGCAGACGTCTAAAAAAAAAAAAAAAAAGTGTGTGTGAATGTTTGGAATAGTGTCTACTTCAACTACTACAACTACAACAAAAACAACTACTACTACTACTACTACTACTACAACAAGAACTACTACTACTACAACTACAACTAAAACAACTTCAACTACTACAACTACAACAAAAACAACTACTACTACTACTACAACTACAACACCTACAAAAAGCACTACTACAACAAGAACAACTACTACAAGAACTACAACATAACAACTACTACTACTACAACAACTACAACTACTACAAAAAGTACTACTACAACAAGTACTACTATAGCTAAAACAACAACAAGAACAACTACTACTACTACTACAACTACAACAAGAACAACTACTACTACTACTGCAACTACAAGAACTACTACGATACAACTACTACAACAACTAAAACTACTAGTATAACAACTACTACAATTACTACAACTATGTCTACTACAACAACTATAACAACAACTACAACTACTACAACTACCACAACTACAACTACTGCAACTACTACTTCAACAACTACAACAACTGATACAACTACTACTTCAACAACTACAACAACTGATACAACTACTACTTCAACTACTACAACTACAACAAGAACAACTACTACAACTATTACTACAACTACAAGAACTACTACAACAACTACTACAACTACTACAACAATAACGACTACAACTACTAAAATAACAACAACTACTACAACAACTACTACATCTACTACAACTATAACAACTACTACTACAACTACTACAACGACTATAACAACAACTACTACAACTACAACATTACTACAACTACTTCAACTACTATAACAACTACTATTACTACAACTACTACAACAACTACTACAACTACTACAGTACAAACAACTACTACTACTACTACAACTACTAAAACAACTAGTACAACAACTACAACTACTACAGTACAACAATGACTACTACAACTATCATTAAATTCTGTGTAAAAATAAAATATGATTCTGATTTAGTCTTGGTCGCCTTAAGAAAAAAAAAAATTACAAATAAATAAATAATTACAATTACAGAAATTAAAGCTGACTCGACTATTTGTATTTTTATTTATTAATTTTTTATGAACTCGACCTGCAGCTGTATAAAAGTGATTTTGATCTGGAGGTCAGCGGTTTGAAGCCCTGCGAGTGCACACAGTTGTTGTGTCCTTAGGCAAGACACTTCACCCACACTGTGGCCTCGTACGAGTGTAACGCGAGTGAGTGATCGGTGAAGGTCAGAGCT
Organism: Boleophthalmus pectinirostris; assembly: GCF_026225935.1. NCBI lineage: Eukaryota > Metazoa > Chordata > Actinopteri > Gobiiformes > Gobiidae > Boleophthalmus > Boleophthalmus pectinirostris. Next base: position 1,739,130 of record NW_026570970.1, on the reverse strand, counting down.
GCGGCCTCGCCTCCGTCAGTCTGCCCCAGGGCGACTGTGGCTGCGGTCGCCCCGAGTGAAAAAGGAGTGAATAATGTTCACGACCGGAACATAACGAGAGCCTCTGGAAAAAAATAATAAAAACATGAATAAAACGAATGTAACGTCGTTATTAAAGCAACACTGTGTGACTTTCTGGAGGCACATCGAGTTAAAGCCGTACTGGGGAATATTCTCCGTGGGGATAAGTGAATTTAATGCCATACTGTGGAATATTCTAACCAAACAAAAAACACTTCCAAAGTCAGATAAGAGTCAGGTTTGTGGAGGTGCGAGCCCAACTCTCTGGAAGGACATGTGTTTCTTTGTTTTTCAGAGCAAGAAACATGAAAGACTAAAAAAATTCCGGGATAAAAAGTTACACAGTGGGGCTTTAAAGACGACATATTGTGCTCGTGTTTGTCTATAGTCAGAATCTACGACCCTCATGGATTATTCTCTTATATTTGTGAAGTTTTAAATCAGAATATTGATCTAAAACGACTTTATAAAAGAAATAAGTGACTGTAAAAGTCATGACAAAGCGACGCAAGGACTAAACCAGGACTAAACCAGGACTGAGACTAGTTTAGACCTGTTTTAGTTCTGGTTTAGAC
>NW_026570970.1:1680995-1733495 GCF_026225935.1 Boleophthalmus pectinirostris | reverse complement strand
ATCTGAAAAGGTTCAAGAAAAACTAATATTTTTTTTTACATTTGAAAATGTGTCAGTTCAAAATTCTTTTACTCGTGTCCTTTGAACTGCACATGGGTCAGTGATGTATGACACTGTTGGACTGTGAGAAATTTAGGTAAACGGTCACATTTTTGGTCATCATTTTTTGTACAGATCTTTTCCACCTTTTCACTCAAGGAGCTTTACATCAAGGAAACACTCACCCACTCACTCGTTCTACCAGGGATGGGCCTTTAATTACATTTTCATAATCAATCGTCAGGGAGAATTAACAATTGATTTCTGATTAATTATGAGCGTTTTTCTATGATCATCATTATTATTCCTGTTACTAATCTGCATAAATAAACTCAACTTTACGACATATAAACATAACGACTCTAGATCCACATCAGCTGTTTGACATTATAATGTGTTTAATTCAGTTTTGTTCAAATCTCACAGAAACAAAACTTAAAACCACATCACTAATTTACATAAACTAAGTGAAGATAAAACTCCAGCTCTTGTGTCGCTGATGTGGTTCAACTTGTGTTGGATTAAAAGACATGACTCAGGTGAATACAGGTCAGTGTGACCAGATTTGTGTTTGTCAAAACCAGGACAGCGTACGGGGGGAGGGGGGCGGGGCCTCGTCATCCACATTGAGCGACTCTCACCTGGAAAAACTTTTTCATGTTTTTCTGTGTCCTGGTGCTTCGAGGTCCCTGACACACTGGACACCGACACACATGTGCTGCTTTACACACTGTGCACATGGACTCACACTTGTCTCGACCGGGACGGAAAGCATGAAATTTCTGGTACAAATCATCGTTAAATGTGCATTTGTGCTTCAGCGGGTTTCAGACTGACCCACTGTTTGTTTGAGAGTCGCTCAATGAAAGATCATGAAAACCCAGACGGACAGGACGGGAAAAACGGACATGTCAGGGGAAAAAATGGATGTTTGGTCACCCAGCAACTTACATTCGGTTTGTCGATTAAAAACGAACATAATCGAGGAAATTCTTAATGATCAATTATCGATTAATTGACTAATCATGCCCATCCCTATTTCGTACCGTTACAGCTCTAGTAATAATAAAAAAGAGCCAGAGAAAGGCGTCAAATAAAGCAGAATTATATAAATGTTTATGTACAAGTCAAAATAAAACAGAAAGGCCAAAGACTTGAAGCTCGTTGTTGAAAAAGTGCAAACGTCAGACGAGCTCATGAGCCTGAACTCGAAAACACAACAACAGTCTCATTTCAGTTTTCATCGTGATGGTTTTCGCCGTTATCTTTCCCCATTTTCTAAAAGCCTGAACCTCGCAGACGACCTCAGTGCCCCGTGTGTTTAAGAGAGCAAATACACCGCGACGCCGCTCCCGCCGCTCCCTCGCCGCTCCCCGCCGCTCCCCGCCGCTCCCCCGCCGCTCCCCGCCGCTCCCCGCCGCTCCCCGCCGCTCCCCGCCGCTCCCCGCCGCTCCCCGCCGCTCCGCCGCTCCCCCGCTCCCCGCCGCTCCCGCCGCCGCCCCGCCGCTCCTCACTCCCATCAACCATCAGGAGAAACGCCGTAATGTTGAAACTGAGCCGTGTTTGTGTGCCTGCCTTGCGCCATAACCAGTGTTGTGGAGTAACAGATTACAAGTACCGGAGTTATGTAATCAGAGTACAAATGATGAGTAACTGTATTCAGTTACAGTTACTGTTTCAGTGAGTGGTAATTGGATTACAGTTACTTTGATGAAATAATTGGATTACACGGCGGGATTTTCCTGTTTTCACATTTTGGGCTAAACCAGGACTAAAACAGGACTAAAACAGGACTATACCAGGACTTAAACCAGGACTAAACCAGGACTAAACCAGGACTAAACCAGGACTAAACCAGGACTAAACCAGGACTGAACCAGGACTGAACCAGGTCTAAACATGGTCTAAACAATTTGACACTAACAGTAGCGTGGACATAATTTCCAGGCAGCAGTGTCTCATATAGAAATCATTTCTCTATCAATAATATTTATAATATGTTTAAGTAAAGATTTATCTTTTTATTTTCTTTTAGCAGATAAAACAGAACATCTTATGTTAAGGTCCTGGTCTTTGCTTCTCAAAAACAAACAGTTGTTTATTCATGGAGACTTGGGCTCAGCAGAGAATTTGAAGAGACAAACAAACAAGAATTTTCAGGATGTGGTTGGTACATTCATGTAGTTTTAAAAAGCACGACAATATCAAGTAATCCAAAGTATTCAGATTACTTTACTCACCTTAACTAATTTAACGGATTATGTTACAAACTACATTCTGGGGTGAGTAATTTGTAATCTGTAGGGGATTACATTTTAAAAGTAAACTTCCCAGCACTGGCCATCACACACACTACAGCGAGTCTGAGCAGAGTGTGTTCGTTCTGCGGGTGGAGCTGACGGCGGAGGGAGGACTCGCACGCCTGTGGATGAGCCCATCAGTATGCATGAGCGCCCCCGCCCGCAGAACGGGCACCCACGGGCACCCAGGGGCCCGGCGCTGGCGCAGGTGTGTGGCGAGGAGGGTGGCATGGGCTCTGGTTTATATTTAACGGGGTCAGATGTTTGCCCCGGCGCTGAACCGGAGGCTGCGGAGACTCACGCGGACGCACATCAGATCAGACGAGTTGTTGTCACGATATCGAAATGTAAAACTGTTTCGACATTAAAGGTCACAAACTTCACTCTACGCCGCGTTAGAAAAGAGTTTCCTCCTCGAAAAACAGACCTGGAGCTGGGTTTTGTGTTTGTTTCATTCACATGTTTGAGTAACTCTGCATTATGAGTCCAAACGCTCTGTTCCACCTTGTGATGTCATGAAGCGGCGGTTTTCATGTCAGCTCGCTTTTATCTTTTGTGACATTGGTAATTTTGTCCACCTCCTCCAATCAGGTTCCATCCGTGTCACATTTGAGCACAGTTCCATTTCGCTCACACTGGACAATCGTACGGAGGTTTAGAGGCGATCTGTGTTCGGGCGCAATCCGAGTGTCGTTCTTTCATTTGTGTTTCAAAATAAAACAAAAAACAACAATTTTCCTCATTATTTGTCTCCAAAACCAAAATGAAAAAAACGGATAATTATTAGTTTTTTCAGTTTTCGATTTTTGCTTTTAAATGAAAAATGGAAAAAATAGATAAAAGACTGAACCAGGACTGAAACAGGAGTATTGGGACGGGTCTGGAGGTGCACCCATGTAGACTGTTGTGTGACCGGGACCGAGACCGGGACCGGGACCAAGACCGGGACCGAGACCGGGACCGAGACCGGGACCGAGACCGGGACCGAGACCAGTTTAATCCTTGTTCAGTCCGTTATCTGTTTTTTCCATTTTTCATTTAAACACAAAATCGAAAACTGAAAAAACAAGTCATTGTTTTTTAATTTTGGTTTTGAAGACAAATAATGAAGAAAAATTGTTTTTTCATTTTCACATTTTTGGTTTTACTTTGAAAAATGAATGAACCAATGATACACGGACTGGGCACGGTTCTTCAGTCTGAGTTCACTCTAAATGTGCTTTGTAACTTTTCTGGTCGAGGATCCTTCAAATGCTTTTTTTTTTTTGCTGGGAGATTTTAATGTTTTGCCTGGAATGTTTCACCGTATTTCATTAAAACCACCTGGAGAGACGCCGCCGCTCAGTCAGAACGTCTGATTTTCTAGTAAGTCTTTAGGTAAGTCTTTATTTATATAGCACTTTTCACAGACACATCACAAAGACGCTTTACAGAGCAATGTGGGTGAAGTGTCTTGCCTAAGGACACAACGACAATTTTTGCGTCTGGTGCCTCCTGTGGCTCCTGATCTGATGGGATCAGGCTTTGACAAACCAGAGTGACCACATTCTAAGTATTTGTGAGCTACAAAACCACCTGTGATTGAATAAATGTAAAGTGGAGCTGTTTAATGTCACACTGTGGAACATTCCAGGCATTGGAATGACGTCTCCATAGAAACAAGCAGGTGACAGACCAGACCCTCAACCAGAAAAGTTACACATTGCACCTTTAAGAACTTATATGATTCATCACAGAAACAAACTAAAGTGTTTTATTTTACCGTATTTTTTGGACTATTAGGGTGCAGAGAATTTTTGTCCATTCATAGATACGGCCAACGTGTATAACCTGCAAACTTAGTCCGACAGAAGCTGAACTGCATCAGCGCACAAGGAAAGAGCTGATTTATTGGGGGTTTTTTTTTCAGAGCTTATAGTTTATGCAAATGAGTCATGTGGTTTTAAGTTTCTGTAAAACGTAAACAAATGTGTCAAAGCTGCATTAAACACATTATTACTCAGTGTATATTTGAATCTTCCTCGTAGGAAATAAAAAAAAAAAAAAAACTTAAATGATCCACCCACATTCATATTCATAAAACACATTCACCAAGACAGACGCGACGCCGGGCAAATTACACCACGATCTGCCGATGGATCACGGACGCCTGGACTAAGGATCAGTTTCAGTGTCGTCCGATTGTTTCGCTTAAAGGGATAGTTCAGTTTTTTTGACATGAATCTGTATGTCATCCCCGTGAGCAGTGTTGTGCATCCACACTGACTTACCCCCGACAGCGTCCGGTGAGCCGAGATACTGGCCGTTTTCGGTGCTGACAAAAGTAGTCCGGCAAGTTGGCTGGGGACATTAAAATAAAAATATTCGGGTTCATAAATATCTCCCCTTGACTTTTTGGTAAAGGCAAAGTCTTTATTGTCGGTGTCGTAATCAGACATGTTGTCGTTAACATTCCGAGCAGTAAACAAAGTGAACCAGGCGCGGCTGTCACCTGATGGCAGCGCGCAGTGATACGAATGGAGAGAAAATAGTGCCAAGCGATAATGAGGTCTAACTTTTTTGAGGACGACGGTTTTGTGATGCAAATGTGTCACTCTTTTGAACACATATTGTTTTGAGAAGAAAAAAGCTTTATTTTACTGTCCCCACACAACTTGCCGGACTACTTTCCTCAGCACCAAAAACGGCCAGTATCTCGACTCACCGGACGCTGTCGGGGGTAAGTCAGTGTTGATGCACGACACTGCTCCCGGGATTGACATACAGATTTATGTAAAAAAAAACCCGAACTATCCCTTTAATGCTCCTTATAAACTGATGCACCTTATAATCCGAAAAATACAGTAGTGTTTATTTATTGCAGCTGATGTTTTTTATTAATACTGTAGATTTAGAACATTTTCTTGCGGTTTAATTCTGCTCTCTATTATCCTTTATCGTCGATATTTATTTTAGAGATACACCACACTTCAAAATCTGTTCTTGTGACAGGTGGAGCTCTGTGTGTAGTAAAGGTGTGTGTGTTGTGTGTGGTGTGTGCAGTGTGTGTTCTCTCGTCAGTCGTTGGTTCGGTGAGGAGAGTGGCAGTGTCGGGCTCGTGTGGCACTTCTCACTCTCACATTCAGTCGTTTGAACAGAGGCAGAGTGTCACTGTGTCCCCAGACCGTCCTCTGACACGGCACAGAAAACACACAGAATCTGACAGCTGCTCACAGCTCCACTGTAACTCAGGTCCAGGTCGTACTGCACGTTTGTTCAGCTGTTTTAAAAATCCTGTATCACACAAACAGACTCTGGTGAGCTTTGGTGTAATTGACACTGTTGTGAAGGACGAGTATAATAGAAAATCATACAGGAAACTCGCTTTTTGAGCTAGAAAAAGTGTACAGTATTTTTGGGACTAATTCGCTCTGGAGTATAAGTCGCACCAAACCAAAAAATGCATAATGAAGAAGAAAAAAACATATCTTTTGGGGGGAAATTTATTTTATAAAATAAGAGACCAGGAACCGACATTTCCTGTTTAAAGTCAAGTTCTAGTAAAAATCAGCAGTTGAACAACATTAATTTTAGCTGCCTCCTGTCTTAAAAAAGTATTGGCTTGTAGAAACACTGTGATGTCATCTGAAACACAACTACAGGCCCCGTTCACACTAGTGTGTATGTGAGTGGTTTTGGTTGTGTGTACAGTGTTCGTTCACATGAATCCGATGGAAAACGGCTCCAGAGAAGGAACGATCTGGTGCCTCCAGCTCCACGAGTTCATGTTGGTCCCGATGTGATGGAGACTGTGGGACTCCTGAAAACTCTGATACTCTGATGTGTGTCTGTCACCGCCGAGTCATTCACCACAAAACACTAAGACACACAATATGTGTCCATTCACATAAACGTGTGTCTGTGTGCACCACCTGCACACGTATAATCTCGGAAATGGAGCAGCAGAAAGAAAGTTTGGAGTGAGAGAGAAACTTGTGACACCGGGAGGATGAACCATGAAACTTTCCTGAAGTCACTGGACGGACGGACAAAGTCTGGACTTCAGTGACACCGAAACCATCCTGTCGAGATTCAGAAAGACCCAATAATTCTAACTGGAACTGATGCTGAGTCTGACGACAGCGACACAGAAGAGTTTGCGTCGCTCCGTTGAGGTCGAGGCCGAGTTGTTCAGAAGCGACACGAGGATGAAGAATTGAATGGATTTAGTGATTTGGAGTGAGATGGAGAGTTTGGTTAAACTTGTTCTGTTCTGTTGTTTATAGTTTATCTGAAGAACTGTGAAATATGTGACGTTAACAGTCTGTTCTTCTCTCTTCTGTTGTTTTTACTACAACTTCAGTTTACACAGGAAATGTCGGCTCCTGATCTCTCATTTTATTAAATATATTTACCACAAAAAGTGCCACTTATATATGTTTTTATCTTCTTCATTACGCATTTTTTACCTGGTGCGACTTATACTCCAGAGTGACTTACGGTCTGAAAAATGTGAAAGTGTTAGAGCTGATGGTCCTGAGTATCAGTATCAGTATCGGCAAATACTCTAAAATATTCAACCTCATTTTGTTAAAAGCAGTACTTGGAGCATCTCTTGTATTTTGATTTGAATATCTTTGTTATTTTGGTCAATGTTCATTTCAAAGTCTTCATTATCTCTGTGTGTAAAAAGATTCCAGGGCTTGTTTTTTATTCCTGGAAATCCTCCCATGTCCCATCAGCCCGTTCGTCTGTTTTCTGTGAGCAAAACAACAACTCCAACTTATTCTGAATTATTCCAGTCCAAATCCTCCACCGCCGCTGCTGCTGCTGCTGCTGCTGCTGCCTCGTCCTCTGCGTCTGTGGGCTTCTGTGGGGATGCGGCAGCGGCGGCCATCTTTCCTGGCTCTGCGTGGGCCTGTTTCAGCCTGTGCGCTCGTAAATGTCCCTCCTGCAGGCCTATTCAAATCAGCCCATTAGCCCGAACCGCAAACCCCGCTCGCTTTCCCCGCGCGGTTATTCTTAGCCGCCGCGTCTGGCTGCACGCTCCTGTTTACTGAGACACTGAGGGAAAAAAAAACGTCCTGAAAACCTGGTGCAGTAAAGACTCCGAAGAGGCTCCAAATGATTTCAAAGAAACAGTTTGAAAGAATCTGATTTAAATTCCTGAAACATGAACTATTTTTGTTCCTAGATATGAGACAGTTTCAAATCAAATATAGCTATATAGCTTTATTTATTTCTTTAAACCTAAAAGGACTTTCTCTCTGATCTGAATGGGATGAAGGGTCCGTCTCTGCCTGGAATGTTCCACAGTCTTTAGTTTAGTTTTTTTGGTTAAATTAACATAATAATGGGCCTGGTCAAGCAGAAGTAAACAACAAGGCCAAAAATTCAAGTGAATTCATCTGATATAAAAGTGTATTGAACAGATACATATGTACTCGAGTTTATCAAACTGTTGACCTTTTTTCTGTACCATTTTTGGTTCTAAAGTTCCATCCGTTTTAAACAGACCATGAATGAAACATGGAACAAAAATTATTTCCCAAATTTCAAAGACCTGCAAATCATGTAAATAAATGTTTGTATTTCATCATATCTTGTGTTATTCCATCTTTGAACTGTTGATGAAGGGACAGGATTTAAAAAAAAAAAAGTATTTAAAATGATAAAAATGTTCTTGGAAGGACTGACATATTTTATAGAAATAGTTTCTTTCATTTTGAAGTAATATTAAAGTTTTCAGAAGAAAAAAGTGACAAATGATGTAAAATCCTGCACCTTCTACTTGTTTGTACAATTTTCCCTCCGTTACTTTTCCCTCCGTTACCATGAACTTTCTTAATAAAAAATCTCATGAGTCAAAAAGTCAGAGGTTTTTCAACCTAATCTTGTACCATATGGTAGAAAACTATATGAAGCAAATATTCAAACCAGTTTGTTAAGGATATGGAAGTGAGAACCAAGAGTTATCACTGTTTGGATTTATTGACCAAAAAGTGCTGCATATTTCATTCCCTCCTGTTACCGACATGAGTTTTTTACATTTTTTTGTCTTGAACTTGAAAGAATCTCACAGGTTTAACTTGACCCTGTTGGAGTGTAACTCTTTCCTACATTCTGATACTTTACTTATTTCAATAGTTCCTCTAGTTTCTGAATAAGAGACATTTGAATGTCAAAAATCTGACCCTGTTTCCTCCGTTAACACTTGACCAGACCCTAATACATCATATTACAATGATTTAACACAGAAATTATGCATTTTGTGATTATCACTGAAGTTATTCTACAGACCAAAGGGGTTTAGGCTGAAATTGTAACACTTATTTTGCCAAAACCCTCTTAACCCTTCCAGACCAATGGTATTAAAATATTTTTATATAACTGCACATAAACTGACAGTCGCGGCTTTTCGGAGGATATTTTCAGCATAAAACGAGTGTCCAACAGAAACTTTGTTTTGGTCCAGCTCAGTCGCTCCGTCCATTTTGATTGGTCCAAACTTTGCCAAAGAGTGTAGTGAGTCAAAACAGTCGATGTTCTGAGCGTCTGTGTTCAGAACAAGTGAAAAAGTCGCTCTAAGTGCAGAAATTTCTCAAATAAATGGACAAATTACAGGCAATAAGGATATTTTTAGTTTTACTTATAGACTTGATATTTTGCACTTTCGGGAGCTAAGACCCTGCGCAAAAATATCAAAATATTCATATATATTGTATCATATAATGTTCGATGACTCAATATCGATATCGTGGGCTGCTGTATCGATATAACACCAAGAGTATTTTTTGGGTTTATTTTACTAAATAATTTACAGCTACAGATTTGTTGTTTGTTTAGTTGAAGGAAACTCGTTTATGCGACACATTTGATTTTTACTGTTTTGAGGAGTAAAATGTTTGTGTTTCATATGAACTTTGCACAACCAGAAGTGACTTAACAAAGACTTTTAGTGTCACACACATAATTTAGACTTTATTTTTTATTGAACCTGTATCAAATCAATTTCAAATTTATCGTACTGAATCAAAAGTGCACTGTATCGAGGTGCGTATCGTATCAACAACTTCTGAATGACACTCAGTCCTACTGTAGAGGACCTGTGTAGTGAATGTGGGGGTCAGGGGCTGGGGGAGACATTCGGTCACAACCTGAGAGTCTAAATTACTGAGCACTTGTGATGTAAATTGTAAATTGTGTGATTAAAATTGTGAATATGCTGCTTTTTCCTTTTAAAACGCCTTGACTGTGCTTTGGTTCTGTCATAATCCAAAGAACTAAGATTTAAATGTGCTTAAAACGTGTAACTTTTCTGGTTGTAGGTCCGTCACCTGCTTGTTTCTATGGATACTTCACTGCTGTCTGCCTGGAATGTTCCACAGTGTGACATTAAACAGCTCGACTTTACGTTTATTCAATTACAGGTGGTTTTAAAGCTCAAAAATACCTCGAAAAACAGACATTTTGACTGTGAGCGGGATCGCCTCTCCGTAGATCTGACCTGGAACTTGGTTTGGTTTGGTCTCCGTGGAGATAGAAAGGTTTAAAGTCATACTGTGAAACATTCCAGACAAAGCGAGAACATCTCCATGGAGAAAAGTTCCACAGTGCAGATTTAATAACATCATTTCCTCATGCTGTCTGTGTTTAAATGGAGCAAAGCATCATGGTCTATGTAGTTCCCTTGGCGTTTTTAGCTCATCCCAAAAGAGACTTGTAATTCCGATAGATTTTGCGATGGTAATTCAAGTCAAGACCGAGTCAAGTCCTGTCTCCTCCAATCGAAATCGAAGCAGTAATTTGAGTTTGTCAGTTCAGATTTCAGTCTTTCTGGCAGTTCTTCAAAACGTGAACTCCCCGTTATTAAAAGTTAAATCTCAAACGCAGAGCTTGTCAGATACAATACAGACGTTTATTTCAGACCTTTCCTCGTTTGTTATACATATTTAAAAAGAAGATTCTGTTGAGTGAACATCGTAAACAACTCCAGGAGCATTAAGACTGAAGAGTGAACGGATAAACACAAACCTGCTGAGATAAAACAACAGTCCCAGGAGTTTCAGAACATGTTTGTAGAGGACGGAACGGTAAGAAGAGTAAATTATGCACTCAGCTGAGGACATTCTAAACAACTGCAGTGTCACTGATTTGATAATTGTGAAAACAGAAACTTTAATTGCGATATATATTGAGAAGCCCTAACTGCATTTGTTTGTTTGTTGTTGCGAGATATGCTTCTTAAAGAGGAGGTCAGCCCTTACATTTTTATGGGTATTAACTGTGCCCAGTGTTGGGGAGTAACAGATTACATGTACCAGAGTTATGTAATCAGAGTACAAATGATGAGTAACTGTATTCGGTTACAGTTGAATTACACAGAGGTATTTTCCTGTTTTCACATTTTGGGCTAAATCCTTTTTTTGTTTTTTTGTTGTTGTTTTTTTTCCTGGGTGATTCCACTCATTGCCGGACATTAAACCAGGTCTAAACTAGGTCTAAACCAGGTCTAAAACCAGGTCTAAACCAGGTCTAAACTAGGTCTAAACCAGGACTAAAACCAGGTCTAAACCAGGTCTTAAACCAGGACTAATCCAGGACTAAAACCAAATCTAAACCAGGTCTAAACCAGGACTAAAACCAGGTCTAAACCAGGACTAAAACCAGGTCTAAACCAGGTCTAAACCAGGACTAAAACCAGGACTAAAACCAGGTTTAAACCAGGACTAAAACCAGATCTAAACCAGGACTAAACCAGGACTAAACTAGGTCTAAACCAGGTCTAAACCAGGACTAAAACCAGGACTAAACTAGGACTAAACTAGGTCTAAGCCAGGACTAAACTAGGTCTAAACTAGGTCTACACCAGGTCTAAACCAGGACTAAACTAGGTCTAAACTAGGTCTAAACCAGGTCTAAACCAGGACTAAACTAGGTCTAAACTAGGTCTAAACCAGGTCTAAACCAGGACTAAAACCAGGTCTAAACCAGGTCTAAACCAGGACTAAAACCAGGTCTAAAACCAGGTCTAAAACCAGGTCTAAACCAGGTCTAAACCAGGTCTAAACCAGGTCTAAACCAGGTCTAAACCAGGTCTAAACTATGTCTCAAACAGGATTTAACAGGACCGTGTCTCCTCATTTTCTATCAATAATATTTTTAAAAGACTCTGCCTTTTTATTTTCTTTTATCAGACAAAACATCTTATGTGAAGATTTCCTCGTCTTTGTTTCTCTACAGCAAATCAAGTAATCCAAAGTAATCAGATTACATTACTCACTTTAAATAATTTAATGGATTATGTTACAAACTACATTTTGGGGTGTGTAATCTGTAATCTGTAGGGGATTACATTTTAAAAGTAAACTTCCCAACACTGACTGTAACACATAACATATTTACTAAGGCCAGACCAATGTGGATGTTTTTGTGGCTGATATGATACAGATAAATCGGGAGTTGGAGGAGCTGATGGCTGATATAAAAGCCGATATATTTAGTGATATAAAAATTCACTGTAAACCTTCAAATGATTCTAAAATTTAGGTTTGGCTCCAGTGGATTTTAAATCGTGTTTGTTTAGGCAACATTTATTGTTATTCTGCGTCTTTACGTCATATTTAAAGACAGTAGTTGGACTAATGACATTTTTGCGTCACATTCTACCCTGTAAACAAAGTAAAAACTACCATTATCAGCCTTTATCGGTAAATGATGGGCACCGAGGTAGTTAATGATATGCGTAAATGCCAATCACACGCATCTCTGTTCACAGCTCATTCACACATCAGTGCAGGTCCAGTCACATGTGCACACACCAGAGTCACTTCACACTAAAACAATGTCAGAAAATACACTGTTTATGTGGAGCTACAGCAGATCAACAACGAGAAAGAACCAAAACACTCACACAGGCGCCTCTCAGATCACAAGTCTGCACTGATAAGTGTCATTTTAACCTTGACTCAAAACGATGGTCTGTAAAAATAATATAATCCAGCATGTGAACATGAGGACAGTCTTTTCTGCTCCGCATTCGCCAGAAACAGAACAGCTGTAGTTTTGTTTCTGTCCTACACTGCACTGAAGTTCACTTATTTCTCGTCAACGCCTCAGTGTTGTGGATCTATGGCTGTGCACAAGAGCACGTGATGTGACTCTGGTGGTGCGTTCAGGGGCAGTACAGCGTCACACACACAGACAAATGACTCCTCAGATCAAAACTGATGCGTCGACACATATTCTGACATTTATCTGTGTGTAAATTGGATTAAATGGGCATAATACCGAGAGTCTGAGCTTCATAACGAGGTAGAACCTGCAAGATTTAGGCCGAGAGTCAATATGTCTCCAAGTGCTATATTTGCCAAAAAACAGTGTATTAAAATGGTAAAAAGATTCTGTTTCGTTTTTTTGACACTCTGAGTTTCCCCTCCTGTTACTCTCTGTGCTAAGTATCTCTCCCTTCAGAGCACTATCACAGCACAATCAGCCTGCATCCCGCTCACGAAACTGCCACAATCAGATCAGGTTTGTGAAGTTGTAGTGTATCGTTTTGTACCATGTTTTTGTATGTTTATGGAGAATGGGTGACGTAGGCTTGTGGGTGGAGCCTTGTACAGGATTGTTTGACGTTTGGAAACATGCGAATGACGACTTCCGGTGTAATTCCCGACACTGGGCATGTGATAAAACCGTGAATTCAGCAGCAGCGTCTTCACAACCTGACAAAGCTTTACTCGGGGGACGGGACTAATCACAGCTTCGATGACATACGCATACATATATTTTTAAAAGTTCAAATCAAATCAAATATAAATATAAAATAGATCAAATTATAACACACAAATGAATAGGCAATTGATAAAAAACAAGAAACAATACAGTGACATCTAGTTGAAGGAAACCAGGACATTTTGCGGTGAATTTTTTTCACTGCAAATTTTACACTCTGAATTTCAGGGCTGAATATTTAAAAGGTGATTTTTAATTTTTTATTTTTTTTTTTGGGAATTTGAAACCTATTGAAAAAGAATGCTTAAAATTTCAGCAACCAAAATTCAGTATAAAAATAATTCAAACATCTTTTAAGTTAAAGAGTAAAAAAATTCAAAGTGAGACATTCAGCAGGATTAAAAATCTGACGGAACAGATTATTTTTCGTACATCGGCCCGTGAGTTTTGAAAACCATCGCTCCCACCAAACCCCCGCCGCCGCCACTCTGAGTTTGTGCACTCACCTTCCTCCGTGGGCACGTAGATGTTGAGGTAGAGACAGTCCTCGCTCTGCTGCGTCAGGTACGTGTCGGCGATGTTCAGGTTCGCCGTGAGCCACGAGGGCATCATGTCCGTGAGCATGTTCCTCTCGTCCAGCGACTGCGGGCACACCGGGGCGAACTGCGTGGCGTTCCGTATCCCCGGCCACGGCGACGCCGGCTCCGGGGGCTGGAAACGCCGCTCGCCGATGGGGGGTCTGGCGTAAGGGACTCCCAGGTACTGCACCACCGGCCCCAGGAGGTCGGAGGGCAGCGGGGTCAGGATGCCGCGGATTCGGCCTTGTGCTGTGGAGATAACCGGAACCGTCTGCTGGGCGCGCGACAAAAGAACTTGCAAAAACAAAAAGAAGTAAAAAAGTAGAAGTCTAAAATTCCAGGAAAAGTTGGGAAGTAGTGTTGTCCAGAGCATGGTGCGAGGAGTTCTTGTTCTTAGAGACGAGCAAAACACAGAGGTGCTAATTTGTATTCCGTAAACGTTCCTCCGCTGACATTTGTTGCAAAATGTTCCCATTCAGGAGCTGGAAAAAAAAAAACACAAAAAGCATTGGAATCAAATGAACTACAAAAGACTGAACCGCATCCAGCAAATGGTACAGAAAACTGGCTAAGCATCTTTTGCACGTAAACTATTTTTAGTTTTTCATCACTGTTGTGTACAGACTGTTATAATAGACCACCAGGGAAAAGCAAAGGCATTTTTAGATGTTTTATATCGACAGCCTTGTACATTTTAGTGCTATTGTCAGTTTCAAAGATTCTAATTACATTCAGCTGGTAGGATCTGGCATCGTCACACTTTTACACTCAATTGTTTTTCACACAAAATCTAGAGAAAACCTGGAGTGCACAGCAGGGACGGGCGTTAATCTGTGTGTCACTCGTTCATTTGTTTTTCAAAATAAAAAAATGAGAAATAAGAAAATGAAAAAAACAACTATTTTCATCATTATTTGTCTCCAAATCCAAAATGAAAAAACAGATAATGATTCGTTTTTGATTTTGTGTTTAAATGAAAAATGGAAAAACGGATAAAGACCGTTTCCTGTTTACGTGACTTAAACTGCGACGCTGGACTGAACCATGACTGAATCAGGACTAAAACAGGTCCGGGACCAGACCAGGACTAACACCAGGTCTGGGACCAGGGCCAGACAAGGACTGAGTCTGGGACCAGGACCGGGATTGAGACCGGGACTGAGATTGGGAAAAGAACCAAGACTGAAACTAGGACCAAGATGGGGACTGGGAGCGGGACCGAGGCCGGGGCCGAGACCGGAACTAGACCGGGACCAGACCGGGACCAGACCACAGCTGAGACCAGGACCAGACCGCGACTGACACTGGGACTGAGACCGGGACAAAGACCGGGACCGAGACCAAGACCAGAACCAGACCAGGACTGAAAACGGTTTAGTCCTAATTTAGTACTGATTCAGTCCTGGTTCAGTCCGTATGTGGTGCAAAAGTCCGACATCACAGTCATGGAAGTCACATAAATGACTTTTTTTTTTTTATCCGTTCTTCATTTAAACACAAAATTGAAAACTGAAAAAAATGAATTATTATCTGTTTTTTCATTTTGGTTTTGGAGACAAATAATGAAGAAATCTGTAGTTTTTTTAACTTTTCTTATTTTTGGTTTTATATCGGAAAACAAATGAACAAACGATACATGGATTGGCATTCGATTCAATTTTTGATTTTTGATTAATCATTAACGATGTTTAGATTATTATTATCATTATTACTAACCTGTAAGGATGTAACAATAAACGAAATATCGTGATAGATCGTCAAAAGTCTCACAATAATATTGAATATCAAGTTCCTTTGTTTAAATGCAGGTTTTACTGCTGCAGTAATTAATAAACATTGGGAACTACATTTCCCATGATTCATTTCAGCGCAGACAACATAAAGAAATATGTTTTTGACTTGAATTCTTGGGATTATGACAGAAATAATTCACACCAAAATCTTGTAAAGTTGGATATCGTTACATCCCCAGTCCTTTGGCAAGACACAAGCAGCGTCCCAGGTTCAGTTTAGGCTCAGAGGAGACAAGAAACAGTTAAGTTTTTGGTCTCAGCTCTCTACATTTAGCTAGTTAGCAATTAGCACACATAGCCATGTTTATATAGGTTATTTATCCACTTGCTATTTGTCCACAAAACAAACGTTAAATCTGTTAACAGTGTCCCAGATTCTTAGGGAAAAGAAAAGAACACTTAGAAAAAAATTGGAAAGTACCTGGTGCGTTTTTACAATTAGCCACTTAGCAAGTATATCTTTGCACTTTCTATCCGTACAAAACAAAACCTAACTATGAAAATATTGCGAGAATATTTTTTGTTTGTAGTGTCCCAGATTTTTAGAGAAATGGAAAGAGAATGCTCAGGAAAAAAACAGTAAAGTGTTTGGTCTTAGCTCTCTTCATTTACCTAGTTAGCAATTAGCACACATAGCCACATTTGTAAAAGCTATTTAACCACAAAACAACTGCTAAATCTGTTTGTAGTGTCCCAGATTTTTAGGAAAACAAAACCTAGCTATGAAAATATTGCGAGAATTTTTCTGTGTGTTTGTAGTGTCCCAGATTTTAGGGAAAAGGAAAGATAATGCTTAGGGAAAAAAAGCTGTAAAGTGTCTGGTCTTAGCTCTCTATATTTAGCTAGCTAGCATATCTTTGCACTTTCTGTACAAAACAAAACCTAACTATGAAAAAAACTGTCTGTAACTGAAATTTCAGAATGAGAACTGTTTGTTTGCAGTGTCCCAGATTCAGCTTAGGAAAAAAAATTGGAAAATGGCTGGTCTTTGGCTCTGTGCATTTAGCTAGTTAGCAATTAGCATAAACAGCCACATTTGTAAAGGCTATTTAACCACAAAACAACTGCTAAATCTGTTTGTAGTGTCCCAGATTTTTAGGAAAATAAAATCTAGCGATAAAAATATTGCGAGAATTTTTTGTGTGTGTTTGTAGTGTCCCAGGTTTTTAGGGAATAGAAAAGATAATGCTTAGAAAAAAATAGTAAAGTGTCTGGTCTTAGCTCTCTATATTTAGCTAGTTAGCACTTAGCATAGTCATGTTTGTATAGGCCATTTATTTTATTTTTATATTTTTTATTATTTACACAAAACAACTGTTGAATCTGTAGTGTCCCAGACTTTTAGGAAAACAAAACCTAAATATGAAAATATTTTCTGAAGTTTAATTTTCAGAGTGATAATTTTTCGTGTTAGTGTCCCAGATTTTTAGGGAAAAGGAAAGAATGCTCAGAAAAAAATTGTAAAATGCTTGGTCTTAGCTCTCTACATTTAGCTAGTTAGCAATTAGCATACATATCTTTGCGCTTTCTATTTGTACAAAGCAAAACCTAACTATGAAAATACTGTCTGTAACTGAAATTTCAGAACTGTTTGTTTGCAGTGTCCCAGATTCACCTTTCGAAAAAAAATTGGAAAATGGGTGGCTTAGGTCTCAATATTTAGCTAGTTAGCAATTAGCATAAACAGTCACATTTGTAAAGGCTATTTACTTATTATTATTATTATTATTATTATTATTATTATTATTTACACAAAACAACTGTTGAATCTGTTTGTAGTGTCCCTCATTTTTATGGAAAAGAAAAGATAATGCTTAGAAATGTTTTTTTTTTTTTAACGTGCTTGGTCTTAGCTCTCTATATTTAGCTAGTTAGCAATTAGCATAGTCATGTTTATATAGGCTATTTATCAACAAAACAGCTGCTAAGTCTGTTTGTAGTGTCCCAGATTCTTAGGAAAACAAAACCCAAATATGAAAATATTGTGGGAATATTTTTGTGTGTTTGTAGTGTCCCAGATTTTTAGGGAAAAGAAAAGAATGCTCAGAAAAAAATTGTAAAATGCTTGGTCTTAGCTCTCTACATTTAGCTAGTTAGCACTTAGCATACATATCTTTGCATTTCTATTTGTACAAAACAAATACCTAACGGTAACTGGAATTTTAGAACGGTTTGTTTGCAGTGTCCCAGATTTACCTTTGGAAAAACAAATTGGAAAATGGGTGGCTTTGGTCTCAATATTTAGCTAGTTAGCAATTAGCATAAACAGTCACATTTGTAAAGGCTATTTACTTTATTATTATTATTATTATTATTATTTACACAAAACAACTGTTGAATCTGTTTGTAGTGTCCCTCATTTTTACGGAAAAGAAAAGATAATGCTTTTTTTGAACGTGCTTGGTCTTAGCGCTCTATATTTAGCTAGTTAGCAATTAGCATAGTCATGTTTATATAGGCTATTAATCAACAAAACAGCTGCTAAATCTGTTTGTAGTGTCCCAGATTCTTAGGAAAACAAAACCTAGCTATAAAAATATTTTCTGAAACTGAACTTTCAGAGTGAGAATTTTTTTGTGTGTGTTTGTAGTGTCCCAGATTCTTCGAGAAAAGAAAAGAGAATGCTTAGGAAATGAGAAATTGTAGCTTCTCTGTAGTGTCCCAGATTCATCTTACGACAGAATGTGGAAAAAGCCTGGTGTTTGCTCTCGTGGACAACCTTTGCGCCGTCTCCGCGGGGGGGGTGCGGGTGAGTCAGTGGAGCTGGCCTGGGAGGGAGGCAGGGAGGGGGGGGGGGCGTGTGTGCCAGGGACGGGGGGTGGGGGGGTGCGTGTGCCGGGGACCGGGGGGGCGGGGGGGCGTGTGCCTGGGAGGAGGGCGCCTGGTGACTCAGTCCCTTCAGTGGAGCGTGGACGACGGAGCGAGAGGAGCCATGCTTATGTAAAACCACAGCATCACCCCAGCCAAGGCCCCACGCTGCTCCTGCAACACAAACACCAAAACACACACGGGGTTATTCACACAAACGCCAAAACACACACGGGGTTATTCACACAAACGCCAAAACACACACGGGGTTATTCACACAAACGCCAAAACACACACGGGGTTATTCACACAAACACCAAAACACACACGGGTTATTCACACAAACGCCAAAACACACACGGGGTTATTCACACAAACGCCAAAACACACACGGGGTTATTCACACAAACGCCAAAACACACAAAACGCCAAAACACACACAGGGTTATTCACACAAACACTAAAACACACACGGGGTTATTCACACAAACGCCAAAACACACACGGGGTTATTCACACAAACGCCAAAACACACACGGGGTTATTCACACAAACGCCAAACACACACGGGGTTATTCACACAAACGCCAAAACACACACGGGGTTATTCACACAAAACGCCAAAACACACACGGGGTTATTCACACAAACGCCAAAACACACACGGGGTTATTCACACAAACGCCAAAACACACACGGGGTTATTCACACAAACGCCAAAACACACAAAACGCCAAAACACACACAGGGTTATTCACACAAACGCCAAAACACACACGGGGTTATTCACACAAACGCCAAAACACACACAGGGTTATTCACACAAAAACAAAACGCCAAAACACACACGGGGTTATTCACACAAACGCCAAAACACACACGGGGTTATTCACACAAACGCCAAAACACACACGGGATTCACACACACAGGGGTTATTCACACAAACGCCAAAACACACAAAACACAAAACACACACGGGGTTATTCACACAAACGCCAAAACACACAAAACGCCAAAACACACACAGGGTTATTCACACAAACGCCAAAACACACACGGGGTTATTCACACAAACGTTATTCACACAAATGCCAAAACACACACGAGGTTATTAATGGAAACGGTGCGTGAACCGTCCAAATGTCAACGAGCACAGACACACGGGAAACGGCGAGACGGAGAAACGGTGAAGCCGCGAGAAAGAAACCGTGACGAATCATGGGATGTTTTGACGTGTAAAAATGACGGAGACCCAGGGGTAGAGAATCCAAAAATAATGTAAATAAAGTCTGAGAGTACTCTTACTTCAGACTAATATTACTCAAATAGAAGTACAAAGTAGTGGTACAATACAAACTTCTACTACTACTTTTACTTACTACTATTACTATTTACTGATCCACAAGGGCATGGTAGTAGTAGTAGTAGTAGTAGTATGTTGTAAAGTCGGTTTAAGTCCAAGTCATACTACAACTACATACTACTACAACTGCTATCAAATCATCTACAACATACCAAAACTCATACTAGTACTATATACTGTAACTACTTCTAAAAATACTACTACATCTACTACAACATACCCAAACTACTACTACATACTACAGCAACAACTACTACAACAATCTACTACAACAACTACAACAACAACTACCACAACAACTACAACAACTGCAACTACTACACCAACAAGTAGAACAACTACAACAACCACCACAACTACTACTACAACTACTACTACAACTACTACTACAACTACTACTACAACTACTACAACCACAACTACTACAGCAACTACAACTACTACTACTACAACTACTACAACAACTACAACTACTACAACAACAACTACTACTACAACAACAACTACTACAACAACAACCACAACTACTTCTACTACTACTACTACTACTACTACTACTACTACTACTACAACTACAACTATAACTACAACAAGAACAACAACTACTGTATTTTCCAGGCTATTAGACGCTCTCTTAAGCCTCTGACCGCATCAAAAAGCAACCGCGCACCACAATCCAGAGCGCCCCATACATGAATCCACTCAGGTGTCCCAGCGCGACTTCAGTAAACTACAACACACAACAAACACACAGACACACACGGAGCAGACAGCGACTGCACAGCGACACACACCCACACATCTACTACAACTACTACTAGTACTACAACTACAACTACGAACAACTACTACATCTACTACTAGTACTACAACTACAAACAACTGACTACTACAACAACACAACTACTACACTACAACTACTACACTACTACAACTACAACTACCTACAAAACAACTACTACATCTCCTACTACTACTACTACTAGTATTACAACTACAACAACAACTACTACTATAACAACTATTACTACTACTAGTACTAGTACTTCAACTACAACTAAAACTACAACAACAATTACTACATCTACTACTACTACTAGTAGTACTACAACTACAACAACTACTACTACTACTACAACCACAACATCTACTACAACTACTGCTAGTACTACAACTACAACTACTACTACAACAACTACTACTACAACAACTACAACCACAACTACTATTACAAGAAGTACAACAACTACAACTGCTACTACTACTACAACAACAACAACTATACAACTACTACTACTACAACTACTACTACTACTACTACTACTAACCACAACTACTATGAGTATAACAACTACAACAACATCAACTACAACCACTACTACTACATACCAAAATGACTACTACATACTACAACAACTACTTCAACAACTACTACTACAACTACTACTACAACTACAGCAATTGCTACTACAACGACTACAACAACTACTACATCAACCACTACCCACTACTATTACATACTACAACCACAACAACTAAAACTACAACAACAACTACTACTACTACAACATCATCTATTACAACATACCAAAACTACTACTAAATACTACTACTACTACTTTCTTCTATCTCTCAGCAGGCCCGTCGACAGAAAATTTGGGGCCCCCCCTTATTATAAATGAATAGGAAGAGGGTACAAGCCCGGGCCCCTAAAACCCTGGGCCCCCTCACCTCCGTATACTGTCCTGTATTGTGCATTTTGATGTGTAAAAATTGCAGATATTCATGAGCAGAAGTGTGTAGAAAATCAAAAAATTATAAAAAACAATCAAACTAAATAATCAACAACAAAAAGCACTGCACTTTTACTTCTAAATAAATAATATTACTCCAAAAAAAGTACAAAGTAGTGGTCCAATACAACACAATATTTTTCCCGTATCCGTCAGCAGAAGCGTCGAAGGAAATTTGGGGCCCACCTTTAATATAAATGAAAAGGAAAAGGGCCCCTGAAATCCCTCTGTCCCCTCCTCGTCTGCCGCCCGGTGTCTCGGTCTTATCCGTCATTTCAACTCAAGTCACGCGCGCCGGGAAGCGAATAAACTTCAGATAAGCTGAGAGCGGCTTCTGATGTCGAGCTGCGCGTTACGTGAAAGCAGAAAAGCAGATGTCCGTTCTGACGAGAAAATAAAAGGGAGATCGTCTTTTACGTACGATCAAAACCAAAACAGAAACGTAGACTAAAGTGAGAGTGAAATCCGACTCGGCGTTGACCATCTGGGCTCCATATGCCGGACCTGTTGGATCCTCCACAGTCTGCCTCACATTTGTGCCGTAAAGGAGTAAAGGAGTAAAGGATCACGACTCTAACTGGAAACAGGGACAGATTTTCACGTCGGCTGAGCTGAAACTTTTTTTTGGGCGACTTTCGAGTTTATATTTCGAATTTTGAGACATATTCATGCTTTAAAAAGTTACGCAAAATGTCATGTTAGAAACCTGTTACCGCCTCCAAAGTAACAGATAATACTCCCTACAACTGTACAACAACTCACCCTTATGTGACAGATAATACTCCCTACAACCACACAAACACTCACCCTTATGTGACAGATAATACTCCCTACAACCAACAACAACTCACCCTTATGTGACAGATAATACTCCTACAACCACACAACAACTCACCCTTATGTGACAGATAATACTCCCTACAACCACACAACAACTCACCTTATGTGACAGATAATACTCCCTACAACCACACAACAACTCACCCTTATGTGACAGATAATACTCCCTACTCCTGTCAATTATCATTTTATTGTTGGTTGTTGTAGACCTGGTTTTAGTTCTGGTTTAGTCTGGTTTTAGTCCTGGTTTTAATCCTGGTTTAGACCTTGTATTTTAGTCCTGGTTTTAGTCCTGGTTTAGTCCTAGTTTAGTCCTGGGTTAGTCCTGGGTTTAGTCCTGGTTTTAGTCCCGGTTTAGACCTTGTATTTTAGTCTTGGTTTAGACCTGGTTTTGTCCTGGTTTTGTCCAGGTTTTAGTTCTGGTTTAGTCCTAGATTTAGTCCTGGTTTAGTTCTGGTTTCATCCTGGTTTAGACTTGGTTTAGTCCTGGTTTAGGCCTTGTGTTTTAGTACTGATTTAGTTCTGGTTAAATCCTCTTTTAGTCCTAGTGTTAGTCCAGGATTTAGTTCTGGTTCAGACCTGGTTTTAGTCCTGGTTTTAGTTCTGGTTTAGTTCTAGTTTTAGTTCTAGATTCAGTCTTGGTTTAGACCTGGTTTTAGTCCTAGTTTTAGTCTTGGTTAAGACTTGGTTTTAGTCCTGGTTTAGTCCTGGTTTTGTACTGGTTTTAGTCCTGGTTTAGACCTTGTATTTTAGTCCTGGTTTTAGTCCTGGTTTAGTCCTGAGTTTAGTCCTGGGTTTAGTCCTGGTTTTAGTCCCGGTTTAGACCTTGTATTTTAGTCTTGGTTTAGACCTGGTTTTGTCCTGGTTTTGTCCAGGTTTTAGTTCTGGTTTAGTCCTAGATTTAGTCCTGGTTTCATCCTGGTTTAGACTTGGTTTAGTCCTGGTTTAGGCCTTGTGTTTTAGTACTGATTTAGTTCTGGTTAAATCCTCTTTTAGTCCTAGTGTTAGTCCAGGTTTTAGTTCTGGTTCAGACCTGGTTTTAGTTCTGGTTTAGTTCTAGATTCAGTCTTGGTTTAGACCTGGTTTTAGTCCTAGTTTTAGTCTTGGTTAAGACTTGGTTTTAGTCCTGGTTTTGTACTGGTTTTGTACTGCTTTAGTCCTGGGTTTAGTTTTGGTTTAGTCCTGGTTTTAGTCCTGGTTTAGTCCTGGTTTTAGTCCTGGTTTAGACCTTGTATTTTAGTCCTGGTTTTAGTCCTGGTTTAGTCCTAGTTTAGTCCTGGGTTAGTCCTGGGTTTAGTCCTGGTTTTAGTCCCGGTTTAGACCTTGTATTTTAGTCTTGGTTTAGACCTGGTTTTGTCCTGGTTTTGTCCAGGTTTTAGTTCTGGTTTAGTCCTAGATTTAGTCCTGGTTTAGTCCTGGTTTCATCCTGGTTTAGACTTGGTTTAGTCCTGGTTTAGGCCTTGTGTTTTAGTACTGATTTAGTTCTGGTTAAATCCTCTTTTAGTCCTAGTGTTAGTCCAGGTTTTAGTTCTGGTTCAGACCTGGTTTTAGTCCTGGTTTTAGTTCTGGTTTAGTTCTAGTTTTAGTTCTAGTTTCAGTCTTGGTTTAGACCTGGTTTTAATCCTAGTTTAGTCCTGGGTTTAGTCCTGGTTTTAGTCCTGGTTTAGTCCTGTACAAGGCAAAAAGGTGATGCTCCAAAGTAGGTTGTCAAAACGGCGACATAAAAGATGTCGGAACAGGATCATGTTGGAATGTCGGAATAAGGGTTTTTGCATTTTGCATCACTGAAGCGTCTCCTGATGTACGGAAGCGCAAAGTATAACAGGCTCACATTAAAATGATTCATGTTGGAAAAGCCAAATGTTTGAAAAATAGTAAAGTGCAGCTACTCCGACAATGAAACAAAAACAACAACAAAAAAAGTCAAAGTCAATGTCTAAATATCGGCATGGTAAATGGTAAATGGTAAATGGTAAATGGTAAATGGTAAATGGTCACATTTTTCTATCGCGCTTTTCCACCTTCAAGGCACTGAAAACGCTTGATCCAGATGATTCTAGTGCAGAGTTTGAGTGTTAAACGTGTGAATAAAACAAAACACAACTCCCTTTCACCGTGTTCTAGTTGTTTCCTTTTCATTTGGTTAAAAAATGTAGTTAAAATATCAGAGCAGGCCAATCGCTCCTCTGAAAAAGCTCCACAGTGCAGCTTTAATATTCCGTGTGTCAGTGTGTCTGGAACGCCGTCTCCTGTAGAGCAGAACCAAAGCTTTTCTAAAGAACAAATGAACAGCGTGGAGATTTCTAACACAGCGCAGTGGACTAAAGGGAGTTGTTGTTTCTTCTTCTTCTTTTCTTTTCATTTCTTTCGCTCTTTATTTGTCGGCGTAAACGCTGCTGCCCCGGAGTCAATCTTTTATGAGTTTTTAACCGCGTCAGAACGATTGTCCCTCAACATGAACGTACTCACTCTTGTGTTTAGTTTTAGTCGTGCGTTTGTCTATTTTTTGAATCAGCTTCACTCGCTTATTTCCAAGACGTCGAATTTCCGGTCCAACCTCGTTTTTACCGTCCCCAGACTGACGTACGCACTTTGTTATTCACTTTTATTTTCAGTTAAATGAGAAAGATTCACACTTTTTTTTCACTGATGGTCGTACAAACTAATAATGATAAAGGCACAAAAGTTTTTCGTTTATGATCGTACAAAAAAAACAAAAACAAAGATGATCTGATCCACTGATCCAAAAGTTGGCGGAACAGGACCAAACTGAGCCTACATCAGAACTAAACCAGGACTAGAACAGGACCAAACTGAGCCTACATCAGAACTAAACCAGGACTAGAACAGGACCAAACTGAGCCTACATCAGAACTAAACCAGGACTAGAACAGGACCAAACTGAGCCTACATCAGAACTAAACCAGGACTAGAACAAGACCAAACTGAGCCTACATCAGAACTAAACCAGGACTAGAACAGGACCAAACTGAGCCTACATCAGAACTAAACCAGGACTAGAACAGGACCAAACTGAGCCTAATCAGAACTAAACCAGGACTAGAACAGACAAACTGAGCCTACATCAGAACTAAACCAGGACTAGAACAGGACCAAACTGAGCCTACATCAGAACTAAACAGGACTAGAACAAGACCAAACTGAGCCTACATCAGAACTAAAAGACCAAACTGAGCCTACATCAGAACTAAACCAGGACTAGAACAAGACAAACTGAGCCTACATCAGAATAAACCAGGACTAGAACAAGGACCAAACTGAGCCTACATCAGAACTAAACCAGGACTAGAACAGACCAAACTGAGCCTACATCAGAACTAAACCAGGACTAGAACAGGACCAAACTGAGCCTACATCAGAACTAAACCAGGACTAGAACAGGACCAAACTGAGCCTACATCAGAACTAAACCAGGACTAGAACAGGACCAAACTGAGCCTACATCAGAACTAAACCAGGACTAGAACAGGACCAAACTGAGCCTACATCAGAACTAAACAGGACTAGAACAGGACCAAACTGAGCCTACATCAGAAACTAAACCAGGACTAGAACAGGACCAAACTGAGCTACATCAGAACTAAACAGGACTAGAACAGACAAACTGAGCCTACATCAGAACTAAACCAGGACTAGAACAGGACCAAACTGAGCCTACATCAGAACTAAACCAGGACTAGAACAGGACCAAACTGAGCCTACATCAGAACTAAACCAGGACTAGAACAGGACCAAACTGAGCCTACATCAGAACTAAACCAGGACTAGAACAGGACTAGAACTGTTGTGCTGTTCCACAAAAGGTCCCTTTTGTGGACGCGAGTTTGACGTCATGGCTTCACAGCTCACAGCTGATTGGTTGATGTGCCGTCTACAACATCCGGGGTTCTTCAAACAGTCTAGTGTTTTCTGTTTCCTGATCTAGTCACTGGAGAGAAATGAAACTGAGCGGAGGCACTAGGTGGCGCCAGACTGACTTCCCTATGACATCCACTATGTAAACATTAGAATACAGCACTAGTGATAATATCAGTGCAGCAGCAAAGAAGCAGATCAACAAACCACAACAAAAAAAGCCAAAATAAACTGGGTCAAGTTGGCGTCCAGTCAGATGTGTTTAAATGTGTTTAAATGTGTTTAAATGTATTTAAATGTATTTAAATGTGTTTAAATGTTCTGTTGCCAAGTCCAGTTTACAGTTATTATAATGGCTGGATATGTTATCGTGATCAAACGTCCGTTTTTCCCCGGACATGTCAGTTTTTTGCTTCCTGTCCTGGGCGTCCAGGTTTTTTTTTTTTAAGTGATGGAAATATCCGGGTTTTCATTACCGTTTATTGGGGTCATTAAATTGATCGTGTCTCGTAGCCTCTAACTCAGAAAGAGCGAGACACAAACAGTCCCTCAGTCTGTAACATGTCAAAGAGCAAATGTACATTTAACAATGACTTGTACAAGAAATTCTCCGTTTTCCATCCCGGTCGAGACAAGTGGGTGGCCATGTGCAGAGTTTGCGAGGTGAGAGTAGCTCAATGTTGAGGCCCCACCCCCCAACTCCGGTAAGGTGTCTGGGTTTTCACAAACAGAAATACGGTCACTCTAGGATATGTTTTACTGACCGTAGGAGCGGAGAGAAGCGGGTGAGGTACTGTTCAGCGAGCGAGGCTGGCGCCACCTAGTGCCTCCAATCAATTTCATTTCTCTCCAGCTCTAGTTCAGGAATCAGAATATACTAGACGGTTTGCAAGAACCCCAGAAGTTGTAGCTTGCACACCAACCAATCAGAGAAGAACTGTGAAGCAGCAATTACTTGGACATTACTGAACATTCTGGAGCATTACATACGTCAAGACCAAACAGCAGAGATTGGTTAAATAAAAAAGTCCCCATCTACCGTCGAGCGAACAAATCCTAATGCTGCGAGGTCACACGGTTTCTACAAAGTGAAACTGACTGATGAGTCAGGTCACGGTTTAACAGCGTCACTGTCGAGGGTTCAGGCTGTGGGTCAGTCTCCATGTTCTGGCATGAACAGACCTGTACGTTCTTCCTGAGAAGATTCAGGTTTATTCATGTTTATGTCATGATGTTTACGGTGACGTCAGCTCCAACCAGACAGAAGAAGTCAGTGGATTTTCTTATATCACGTTGTTTGTGATTTAAAATGTCCAAAATAACAGAAGGATCGACGGGGTTCAGATTATAACCACAGAACAAACACAAACACTGCAGGTCTGCGTTAAATACAGAACAATAAAGATGATCGAGGTTATCGATTCTAAAGACGGATCACTCCAGACGCACGGATCAATGCAAAGACTCATAATGTGGCTTTAATAAAGACGCCAGACGTGAGTGAAACATGCACGAATGAAACAAAACACTCAGAGTAATTAACATCATGTGTGTCCTGTGATGAAGACGTCCCTCACGGAGCCGTCCTCATCACTCTTCATCACGTAAAACATCACTCTTCATCACCTAAAGCACAGAACCGCAGAGGAGCTCCAGAGAAACCACGCCGACGGAAATCTATCTAACGACGACCGGACTGGAGCTCTGGTCATGTGATCAGGTCGATGGGCGATGTGGTAAAATCTGACCTATCGTTCATCTCCTACATGTGACCGTGTTTTTTGTTTTTTTTTCCTCTTCATCAGTTCAGGTCGATGCACAGACTCTGGCACTTCCCCTCCCACTCGTCC
Source organism: Boleophthalmus pectinirostris (assembly GCF_026225935.1). Lineage (NCBI taxonomy): Eukaryota > Metazoa > Chordata > Actinopteri > Gobiiformes > Gobiidae > Boleophthalmus > Boleophthalmus pectinirostris. The sequence continues at coordinate 1,705,538 of NW_026570970.1, read as the reverse complement.
TATTGGTCACCCTCCCTCAGGCGCCGTGTGAGTGACAGCTGGAATGAACCAATCACAGTGAAGCATGAACATTCAGAACAAGACGAAACTATTTTTAACCAATAAAATGCAAAATCATGACGCTTTGTGAAGCTTTTGCGGAGGCCACGATGGACGAATGCGACAGACATGTTTGTACTGCACAAGCGAACGATCTGCAGGCTCGACTGAGAACTTTAATCAACAGTTTTATCTGCAGACTGAACAAATCACACAATAAAATAATAATGTCACTCACAGATATGACACTCAGTGCAATACGACGTCAGTCCAGCAGGTGGAGACACTGGTCTGTCTGTGTTTTAAAAGCACAAATGTTTATTGTTTTGTGTTGTCACTCGGGCTGGTGTTGTTAAGAAGTTGTTGATACGATACAAACCTCGATATAGTGAGCTTTTGATTCGATACGATACATTTCAAATTGATTCAATACGGTTCAATAAAAAATAAAGGCTAAATCATGTCTGTGATACTTACACTACGTTCAGACTGCAGCCTGAAGTGACCAAAATCTGATTTTTTGGCGTTTTATGTTCTATTTTATGTTCCTGTATCTGATCTTTTATTGTCAGTCTGAACCACACAGATCTGATGTTTTCAAACATGACCCAGGACACTTGGATCTGTGCTCCTGAAACTGATCCATATCTGATCTTTAACATGTGACTTGAGTGTGAACAGTCAGGTCACATTCATCCACCTACACGTCATCAACAAGACACAAACGTCACTATTCTGCACTGAAGTAGAGAAAACTGTTCATGATCCATGTGACTGAAGTGAAGCACATCTCCACTCACCACAAAACACCACCACCAAAAACCTTTAAACTTTAAAATCTCCAGGTGCTCGATGCTGCGTCCATGTTTGTTCAACTTGTGTAAACACAGAGACGCTCGCTGCGGTTGACGTCGTCGTGTCTCCAGTGTCACATGTGGGACACTTTTGGACCGTTTAATGTTCACACTGGAGTCACATACAAGTCACATTTAACTGGAAATGTGAACGAGCTGAAAAAACATCGGATTTCACACAAAAAAAATCTGAACTGAGCATTAAGCCCTGCAGTCTGAACGTAGCCTTAAAGTCTTTGTTAAACCACTTCTTCTTGTGCAAAGTGAAAATGAAACACAAATATTTTAATCCTCAAAACAGTAAAAATGTCAAATGTGTCGCATAAATGAGTTTCCTTCCACTGAACAAACAACAAAACTAACTGGAACAAAATATTTATTATATTTTTTGGATTATAAGGCACAATATGAATAATGTTGAATTCTCTCATCTATTTTCATACATAACTTGCATCAGATTATAAAGCACATTATGTGAAACAAACAGACGACACTTGAGTCTGATCCTGAGTCCAGGCGTCCACGATCCATTGGCAGATCGTGGTGTAACTCGCCCGGCGTTGTCTCTGTTTTAGTGAATGTGTTTTATGAATGTGAATGTGGGTGGATCATTTAAGTTTGTTTTTTTTATTTCCTACGAGGACGACTCAAATAAACACTGAGTAATAATGTGTTTAATTCAGCTTTGACACATTTGTTTACGCTTTACAGAAACTAAACTTAAAATCCACATGACTCATTTGCATAAACTATAAGCTCTGAAAAAACTGTTCACTCGCCCTTACTCGGCGAGGCTCCAGACTCCAGCAGCTGTAACGCTTCAACAATCCATCAAGCGTTGTGGCTTCGCAGTTTACCAAAGTCGTACTAAAACATTTTGACAGATTTTTGAGCGTCGTGTAGCACAGAAAATCAGTTCATGGTCAGTCACCAGGATTAAAAGATAAGGCACCCGATTATAAGACGTACTGTCGATTTTTGATTTTCATTAACGTGTCCGGCCCTAATTTATTTATGCAGAAGATTTGAATGAAGAATCTGTTGGTTTGATGATGTGCAGTGGATTGTGGGAGATCTCACAGCTCCTCACCGCTGGTTAAACCTCCTGAGTTTCCGACGCTAAAGGAGCTCGATTTAAGTAAATTTTTGCGCTTGCACATTTGTGAGATTATGTCAAGAAACCGAGATACTCCATTTGATCACGTACACGGGGATATGAGTGTCCCCGTTTCTCAGCGCACATGTAAACACAGTAACCTGAATACTGACAGAACCGAGACATGGATACTTCTGTCCCTTCATTTAAAAATGCTCTGGTTCAATATTTACAGAACCCATGTCATTGTTTTTGATCATTTTGTTGGATTTTGCTGTTCATCTTTTTATATTCTGTGATTATTTTTGAACTCTGTTTTATTATTATTATTATTATTATTATTATTATTATTATTATTATTTATTATATTATTTATTATTATTATTATTATTTATTATTTTATTTATTTATTTTTTTTTTTACTTTTTTTTTTTTTTTTTTTTCAAATTTGTTTTATTATGTGTCAAACAGTCAAGCGTGAGTGAGTGTGTGACTGTGTGTGTGTGTTTGTGGTTGTGTTGATTTTGTTTGTCCTACTGTATCTGTCTTTTCTTGTTGTATTTACGAGGACCTCCTCGAAAACGAGATGGCGAAACATCTCAAGGGGCTCATCCTCCAAACACATAAATTCAAATAATACCCGGGACACTGATGTACATGTAAACACAGTCAATGTGACATCCCTACATACAATATTTTGGTATTTTTGCACCCTAATTTTCACTGTGCGTCTGTTAAAAATGGACCATGAGTTCAGAATAAAGATGAATTGAATAATACATAATATTTGTACAGCATTTTACACAAAGAGACTAAACGTTTTGTGTCGTAAAGAGCCACACGTGGAGAAGGACACTGTGCACTTTTACAGACGCTTCTATTCTCCGCTCGGATGTTTTTGTAATGCCTGGAACGTTCTACAATCTCCATGGAGACGAAGGTGCACTGCGCAGCTTTTTCTGACGGGATGATGCACACCACCTGCTGTTTTACATATTTTTTTCCGGCTCAAAAACACCTTAATACCTCCGCAGTGCAGTTTAATCCGTCCCATTAACTCTTCGTTAGGTTTTCCGTCTCTGGCGCTTCCGAGCCTCACTCCATCACTCCGGCTCCGCGCGACGACACCGCTCGGCCCCCGCCGCGCTCTGATTAATGCCACAACACGGAACATCTCCGGCTACGTCTATCCACATGTCCTCCTCCTCCTCCATCGCTCCATCTTCACCTCCGCCCCGTCTGTCCAAAGTGTCTCAAAACTGTCACTTTATCATGTCACAAACTGTCACATTACTGCCACGTTTTTATACACGCTGGGGAAATTATACAACGTAAAGTGTCCAAACTTTTTCCATAAAAATGTAGTAAAATTAAATAACAGAAAGTAGAATTACACCAGGAGAGTTTAACTGAATAATTACTGTGTTTCAGATGACATAACTACTGTTGAAATTACAAAAAATAACAATATGAATAGCTCACTTTAGTCAGATATACAGAAAATACAAATGCACTTTTTTGCCGATCAAAGTTACTAAATTTTGTCGATCTAGTAAAATTTAAATCCTGCCAAATTATACTTAAAACGAAACAACCTGCTCCCAGAAAACATCCCAAAACTGTTCTGCACAAATGAACTCAAACACAACCTCAGAGGTCAAATTAATTAAAAAAAAAAACACTCTCTGTGGCCATCGACATGTTTCAAAAAGTGTCTCCACACGTCTCCAACGCTCTGGATCACGAGGAAATGACGCCCAATGTCCAAAAATCATTTCGATTTCAATAAAAAAGTGTAAATCTCGTCTGTGACACTAAAAGTTTTTGTTAAACTTCTTCTTGTGTAAAGTTCATATGAAACTCAAACATTTTAATCGTCAAAACAGTGAAAATATCAAATGTGTCACATAAATGAGTTTCCTTCCACTAAATCACGGGTGTCAAACATACGGCCCGGGGGCCAGATCCGGCCCTCCAAGATCTTTAATCTGGCCCTGGGCTGATTTTCTAGTAAAACATTTTAATGATATTTTCTATTAAAATCTTGTTAATTTTCTGCGGGTTTAGACCTGGTTTAGTCCTGGTTTAGACCTGGTTTAGACCTGGTTTAGACCTGGTTTAGTCCTGGGTTTAGTCCTGGGTTTAGTCCTGGGTTTAGTCCTGGTTTAGTCCTGGTTTAGTCCTGGTTTAGTCCTGGTTTAGTCCTGGGATTAGTCCTGGTTTAGTTTCCAGCAATGAGCGGAATTACAGAGAGAGAAAAAAAAAAAGGGGATTTAGCCCCAAATGTGAAAACAGGAAAATCCCTCTGTGTAATCCATTTATTTCAACAAAGTAACTGTAATCCAATTACCACTCACTGAAACAGTAACTGTAACTGAATACAGTTACTCATCATTTGTACTCTGATTACATAACTCCGGTACATGTAATCTGTTACTCCCCGACACTGGATAAATCATCACGACGTTGTTTTCTTACATAACGAGTCTGAACGTCGTTAGATTCGTCTAGACTCTGGTCCGTCTTAAACGCCGACAACGATCCAAACGAGTCCACTGATCGATACGGAGCCGCTCGTGACAAGTGTGCGCCCGCCGCTCACTCGATAAACCCCCCCACGCCATCCACGCCGTCCACCCACCCCCTCCTCCCGTCACACACACACACACGCCCAGATTATAAATAGTACTGTACGATGAGCAATGCCGTCCGCTCAACTTAACTCGCATGTCAGCGCGTCACGGCTCACTGTTTTGGCGTAAATACGGCGTCCGCGTGCTCGTCGTGTATCGCCACAGCTGTGCAGAGCGGAGGGGGCGGGGGGAGGGGGGGGGTGGGGCTGGCAGTCACACGCTTAATTAAACCACCGACACACACACACGGTCACACGGGAAGGTGGGGGGGAGGAGGGAGGGAGGGCAAGGACATGGCGGAGATTGGGCGCGTGCATAATAACGGTCCCCCCCCCCCGAGCGGGTTTGGAGCAGGTCGTACGCCGGGAAACAAAGGAGGAGCTCGGCCAAACGGGATCAATGGGCTCGGCTGAAGTGTGTGTGTGGGTGTTGTTTGTGCGTGTGTGTGTGTGTTGTTTGTGTGTGTGTGTGTGTGTTTGTGCGTGTGTGTTGTTTTGTGTGTGTGTGTGTGTGTGTGCGTGTGTGTCGGTTTCATTATTGGGAAAACGCGCGGCTCTGGAGGTCGGGCTCAAGGTAACAGGGTTCAACAGAAAAAACAGCTCAGACTGAACCGCACTCGTTTAAAGAGAAGAACATTTTTAACTCTATTTTCTGATCTGTGTCGTTTCTTCGTCTCACACACACACACACACACACACACACACACACACCTGGAGTTGTGTTGTTGTGTGTTTGTTTCTTTCACACACGTTTAACACACAGACACACACAGTTCTTCTCTCAAACTGAAAACACTGGAATCATCTTGGATTATTTCAGAGCTGGAAAAGCCGATCTCTACTGAACTGAAGGTGAGACGTTTCTGTTACCTTCATCCTACTATTCTACTACACTTCATGACATCACAAGGTGGAACAGAGCATTCTGCACTGGAAAAAAACTATATCTAGGTGGGTCACTCCACGCCATTTCAACAAACGGCCCACGCACTTCGAACTCAAAAAAATTTGAAAAAATGACCAAATAGTCCCTTATTATCATGTACCAACCCTGTGGAGTTTTAGTGTTTTTAATCATTACTTTTTAAGTTTCAGCTCATTTAGTGAGGGGAGGATGTGTCCATTTACGGACCAAAATGCGCGTAATTTTTTCTCTGCCGTTTTCACAGGTCGATATCTCCGTAAGTATCACACATAGTCTTTAAATGTTTAGCTGCTCGAATTAAACACAGTACATTTTCACTGTTTACTCGTGTCATTGTTTTTTACACTATGACCGAAAGCTCAACTGTGAATGTTCAAGATACAATTAAAAATTGAAGGAGCTTCATAAAACACATATGTTTGGTGCCATATGAAATGTCTTTTTCTGCTATTTCAAACAAAAATTATTCAAAATTTTTTCATCAGTACCCACATGTCATAAATGACATGTGAAAATTGGACCATGTTGCGTTTTCTTGTTTTTAACAGGAGCCTCACACAAACTATTTCAAATTTTCAACATTTGGTGATTTTTTTTTTTTTACAGTCCTAGTACAAATCTTGATTCTCAAAAAAATTAAGGGTCTCCGACACCTACAAGTAGGTTTAAAAAGGGGCTAAAAATGGTATGCCACAGAAATTAATGAGTTTTTTTTGTTTTTTTTTCATTTTTAAGTTCATATAAAATGACAATGAGTTGAGATACAAACTTTGGATGGATGTGATTTGAACACAGAGTAGAGGAGAACAAGTTTACAAAATTTCAGCCTCTATGTCTGATACTTGCAGAGATATCGACCTGTGAAAACGGACGAGAAAAACTGACACATCCTCCCCTCACTAAATGAACTGAAACTTAAAAAGTAACGATCGAAAATCACTAAAACTTCACAGTGAACATGATACGTGAGATTTTCTGGAAATTTGATGAAATGGCGTGGAATGACCCAGGTAAGTTTAAAAGACTTAAATTAAGAACATTTGACTTTGAGTAGATTCAGCTTAAAAAGTTAAATTTGTTGTGTTTTTCTTAATTCAAGCAACAATCGATTTTGTTTCTTATTTTAAGCGTAAAAAAATACGAAAAACAACAACTTCAGTGCAGCAGATGTATTTTCATATTTTAACTACAAAAAGTCTTGTTCCAATGGCAGATCATTTTACTCAAGTGAAACTGACTCAAATCATGATCAGACTTTGTTAATTCAAGTCGTCTGAACTTGACTAGATTTTGTTTTTTTGCAGCGTGAGCTTTGCAGATGTAGACAGACTCAAAATAAAAAAGAGTTACTCAAACATAAACGTGTGAATGAAACAAACACGACTCCAGCTCTGTTTTTATAAACATTATAACATGTCTTAAAACTCTGGTAACTCGAATGGTTGGAAAATGTTCAAAATTGTGCCTCTAGGGTTGTCAGAAATATGAAAAATCAGATAGTAATCGATACTAAAACTGGTATTGAAACTAGAGATGAAACTAGAGACATGATCAGTCGACTCATAGATAACTGATCATTAAGAATTTTGTTGATCACGTTAATTTTTAATAAACAAACTGAGTGTGTGTGTCTGTGTGTGTGTCTGTGTGTCTGTGTGTGTGTCTGAAGAATTAACGATCGATTAATCATTAACGTTTTTCATATTAAAATGATCATCATTATTATTACTATCTGCACTAATCTGCATCAATAAATTCAACTTTACGACATATAAACATAACGACTCTAGATCCACATCAGCTGTTTGACATTATAATGTGTTTAATTCAGTTTTGTTCAAATCTCACAGAAACAAAACTTAAAACCACATCACTAATTTACATAAACTAAGTGAAGATAAAACTCCAGCTCTTGTGTCGCTGATGTGGTTCAACTTGTGTTGGATTAAAAGACATGACTCAGGTGAATACAGGTCAGTGTGACCAGATTTGTGTTTGTCAAAACCAGGACAGCGTACGGGGGGAGGGGGGCGGGGCCTCGTCATCCACATTGAGCGACTCTCACCTGGAAAAACTTTTTCCCACTGGACACAGAAACATATGTGCTGCTTTATCCACTGTGCACATGGACTCACACTTGTCCCAACGCAACGGAAAGTGTGGAATTTCTTCTACAAATCCTGGTTAAATCCACATTTGTGCTTCGGTTCGTTACAGACTGACCCACTGTTTGTGTCTCGCTCCTTCTGATGCAGAGACACATGTACACACCTGTTTGGTCACGACACACACACATACATTCAGTTTGTCGATTAAAATGAACAAAGCTTCAGTTCGTTGTCACGTGGGAAGGGCGCAGAAATACGCCGCAATTTGTTTAAAAAACGCCAAATCAATCTAAAAATCACTTGAGCGACAAATACAAGGCCACACATCACTCTTAGACGGTAGAAAGTAGAGCCCGACCGATATGGATTTTGTTGTGGCCGATATGAAAAAGATATAATGTGAGTTGGAGCTGCTGATATATTTACTGATGTAAAACATCACTGTAAATCTTGAATTGTTTAAAAAACTGGTGGATTTTAATTATTTAGGAAACATTTATTGTTCTTCTGACTCTTTACGTCATATTTACAGACAGTCGGACTAATGACATATTTACATCACATTCTAGACACTCGTGATGGGGATTCCAGTTCTCTGACAGAACCGGCTCTTTTGGCTCGGCTCACTAAAAGCTGCTGGCTCTTTTGGCTCCCAAGCGGCTCTTCAGATTGTTTGGTTGCAAGCAGGTCTAAACCAGGACTGAAAAAGGACTAAACCAGGACTAAAACAGATCTAAACCATGTGTAAAACAGGACTAAACCAGAACTGAACCAGGACTGAGTGTCAGGACTCGGTCTCTCCGTCTCTCGAGCCCAAGATTCGTCCTGGTTTATTTATTTTATGCTGAACTACAGACAAAAATGCAAGTTTTTTCTCTCCTGCACACGCAGATTTCTGAAAGTTTCGTTTTCGGCCGCTGTCAAACTCCCACGAGTCTGAATGTGACGTGAAGAGAAAAAAAGAGAGAGAAAGAGAAAACACGGCTCCAAATAAGGATCAGGCTCCTGTTGTTCACTTCAAAGAGCCGGATCTAAGAGCCGCTTCGTTCACGACCGACTCATCATTACACACACTAAATAAACTACCACTATTAGCCTTTAGCTGTAAATGCACAAATGTCCTAATTCACACGTCTGTTCACAGCTCATTTACATCAGTGCAGCTCCAGAAACAAATGTATGAACAATATAATCACTTTACAACAGACCAATAGAAAACAGCACAGCAGATAATTAACAACAAATGATCAAAACTAACTTCAGAGTCGACATATTTCCAACACTCACCGCTCACACAGGCTCCTCCCACATCACACAGGCTCCTCCCACATCACACAGGCTCCTCCCACATCACACAGGCTCCTCCCACATCACAAGTCTGAACTAATAAATGTCCTTTTAATCCAGACTCAAACTGATTGTCCGTAAAAAGAAAATAATCTCAGTGTTGGGCACAGCTGCGAGTGTAAACAAACACACGTGTGTGACGTGACGTGTGTGACGTGACGTGTGTGACGTGACGTGTGTGACGTGACGTGTGTGACGTGACGTGTGTGACGTGTTCAGGGACAGTAGGAAACACACACAGAGACACATGACTCTGTAGATAAATCCTGATGTGGAGCCACATATTTGGACATTTATCTGTAAATTGGATTAAATGAACATGACGTAGAGTCTAAGATTTATAACGAGGTAAAACTCGTCCACGTGAAATATCGGCCCATATCAGCAAACATATCAATACCCAATATGTCTCCAGGTGCTCATATCGGTCGATAATATTGGCCAACCGATATATCGGTCAAGTTCTAGTAGAAAGCTCTGAAAAGTGGATTTTGCATCAGATGGGCTCTTTAAAAACAGGTACAGACTCTAATCTCTAAAGACGAACAACCAAAAACACACTGACTCCATGAAGTTTAGTTTAGTTTTGGGACGATGAGCTGGAGCTGATGCACTGACCCGAGAGTGAGAGACGAGGTGTCAGGTGGATCAGGTGAGCGAGGTCAGAGGGCGCGAGGCCGAGCAAACACTTAAAAGTGAATAAAAGAATTTTAAAATCGACTCTTAAAGCCCCTGGGAGTCAGTGGAGCGAGGCTGGAGGTGAGATGTTCTCGTGTTTACAGGTTCCAGTTAAAAGTCGAGTCGCTGAGTTTTGGACCCGTTGCAAACAGCGAAGTGCGTTTTGGCTCACACCAACGTCAAGTGCATTACAATAATCCAATCTGACTGGTCACAAACGCATGTGTGACAGTTTTGAAGTGTTCTGTTGACAAAATGGGCTGAGGTCCTGTTCACACAAAAACACTTGTGGGTAAAAACGACTAAATATTTGATGTGAAGTGTCTTTTGTTTAGACGGTGACACCGTTTTTGGGGCTTAAAAACACAAAAATCTGAAACCACCTCCAGAGTGTAAAAGTTGCACTCGCTCCACTGTAGAGTTTCTACACTGACCAAGACACAAAACTGTCTGACCAACTCAGAGAAACTCCACTCTGGTCCCCGAAAAAAATAAAACTTTGATTGCGATTTCGATTTCGTGTGTCAAACGATCTCCAAACTCATAATCGAGCTGAAACGAAAAGTCTTTGACATCGAGTCAAAGACTTGAGACCTGGCCCAGTCTTGGTTTAGACCTGGTTTAATCCTGGTTTAGTCCTGATTCAGTCCTGATTCAGTCCCTCTTTAGTCTTAATTTGGTCCCTCTTTAGTCTTGGTTTAGTTCTGGTTCAGTCCCTGGTTTAGTCCTGGTTTAGACCTGGTTTAAACCTGGTTTAGTCCTGGTTTAGTCCCTGGTTCAGACCTGGTTTAGACCTGGTTTAGTCCCGGTTTAGTCCTGGTTTAGTCCCTGGTTTAGACCTGGTTTAGTCTCGATTGAGTCCTGGTTTAGTCCCTGGTTCAGACCTGGTTTAGACCTGGTTTAGTCCTGGTTTAGTCCTGGTTTAGTCCCTGGTTTAGACCTGGTTTAGACCTGGTTTAGACCTGGTTTAGACCTGGTTTAGTCTCGATTGAGTCCCACTTTAGTCCCGGTTTAGTCCTGGTTTAGTCCCGATTGAGTCCTGGTTTAGTCCCTGGTTCAGACCTGGTTTAAACCTGGTTTAGTCCCGGTTTAGTCCTGGTTTAGTCCCTGGTTTAGACCTGGTTTAGTCCTGGTTTAGTCCTGGTTTAGACCTGGTTTAGTCTCGACTGAGTCCCACTTTAGTCCCGGTTTAGTCCTGGTTTAGTCCTGGTTTAGTCCCGATTGAGTCCTGGTTTAGTCCCAGTTTAGTCTCAGTTGAGTCCCGGTTTAGTCCTGGTTTAGTCCTGGTTTAGTCCCTGGTTTAGTCCCGGTTTAGTCCCTGGTTTAGTCCTGGTTTAGTCCCGGTTTAGTCCCGTTTAGTCCCTGGTTTAGACCTGGTTTAGTCCTGGTTTAGTCCCGGTTTAGTCCCTGGTTTAGTCCTGGTTTAGTCCCGGTTTAGTCCCGGTTTAGACCTGGTTTAGACCTGGTTTAGACCTGGTTTAGACCTGGTTTAGTCCATTATCATTTTTTTTCCGTTTTTCATTTAAACACAAACTTGAAAACTGAAAAAACCAAATCACTTTCTGTTTTTTTAAATTTGGTTTTGGAGACAAGTAATGAAGAAAAACCGTGTCGAGTTCTTTGGGAGCGTTAAACGAGTCGGAGCGATGGTGCGGACGGATCGAGCTCGGGGCAGATCGTCCGTCAGCTCGAGTCCGACTCTCCGTCCGTCTCTTTCATTTCTCCAACTCTGATGTGAACAGCTTCATCTGGAAAACCGGCCAATTAAAACCAAACCGGGCGGAGTCACGTTCACTCTGCTCCTGTCAATCATTTATTTATTTTATTCATTTATTTATTTATTTATTTCATGCATAAAGTGTAAAAAGACATTAACAGAAACAAAAATCATCTTCTGTTTTCTGCTCTTTTTCTTTTTTCTAAAATCAAGACTAAACCAGGACTAAACCAGGTCTAAACCAAGTCTAAACCAAGTCTAAACCAGGTCTAAACCAGGTCTAAACCAGGTCTAAACCAGGTCTAAACCAGGACTAAACCAGGACTAAACCAGGACTACACCAGGTCTGAACCAGGACTACACCACCAGTCTAAACCAGGACTAAACCAGGTCTAAACCAGGTCTAAACCAAGTCTAAACCAAGTCTAAACCAGGTCTAAACAAGGACTAACGCCAGGACTACACCAAGTCTAAACCAGGTCTAAACCAGGGTCTAAACCAGGACTAACCAGGTCTAAACCAGGACTACACCAAGTCTAAAACCAGGACTAAACCAGTCTAAACCAGGGTCTAAACCAGGTCTAAACCAGGTCTAAACCAAGTCTAAAACCAGGTCTAAACCAGGTCTAAAACAAGGACTAAACCAGGACTACACCAAGTCTAAACCAGGTCTAAACCAGGTCTAAACCAGGTCTAACCAGTCTAAAAAGGACTACACCAGGACTACACCAGGTCTAAACCAAGTCTAAACCAGGACTAAACCAGGACTTAAAGTTGAGTAAAAGTTCATGCTGGAACTGTTAGTGCTGCACTTTACTTTTTGAAAAGTTTAGTATTTTATATTTCAAACATTTGTTGTTTATTAGAGAATATTTAATTGAACTTGTTAGTTTTACCAAGCAGAACTTTGACTTGATTTATTTTCCCGTTTGTTTAGTGTCCAAACTGTTGGTTTAAAAAAACAACAACAACACAAAGCAAATACTTCTGAATCCTGGACCGTCATGTTTGTACCGTTACACCTCTACTTTCTGTATCACCACATGACATCACAAGGTGGAACAGAGTGTTTTCAGAGCAGCGGGAGGGAAGAGCTCGTGTTAAATGTGCAGGTTTGTGAGTTAAACATGAATGAAACAAAAAAAAACACAACTCCAGGTCTGTTCTGCAAACTGTAGATGAGAGGAGAGAGACTCAGAAGAGTCTGTTAATAATTTAATACAGAACCTTTAAAAGTTTATATGTTTATATTTGTATATTTATATATTTATATCTTTGTATATTTGTATTTTTGTAGTTTTTCTCCGTCTCGGTGCGGCTCAGCGCAGCAGCAGCAGGAGACTGTGACCTGCCTCGTGTTGCTCCACTTCTCCGTTTGTCTCCGTTTGTCTTCAGTGAAACTCTCTGTTCTTTCAGTCTGTGTCACATCTGCACCGTCGCCATGGAGACCAGCTGATGCTCTTCAAAATAAAACACACAACTGTACGACACACACACACACACACACACACACCTGTACAGTCAGTGTTGGGGAGTAACAGATTACATGTACTGGAGTTATGTAATCAGAGTACAAATGATGAGTAACTGTATTCAGTTACAGTTACTGTTTCAGTGAGTGGTGATTGGATTACAGTTACTTTGTTGAAATAAATGGATTACACAGAGGGATTTTACTGTTTTCACATTTTGGGCTAAACCAGGACTAAACCAGGTCTAAACCAGGACTAAACCAGGACTAAACCAGGACTAAACCAGGACTAAACCAGGACTAAAACCAGGACTAAACCAGGACTAAACCAGGACTAAACCAGGACTAAACCAGGTCTAAACCAGGACTAAACCAGGACTAAACCAGGTCTAAACCAGGACTAAACCAGGACTAAACCAGTTCTAAATCCTGCTGTGTGGACGTGTTTCTTCTTTTTCTATCAATAATATTTTTAATTTGGTTCAGTAAAATCTGGACTTTTTATTTTCTTTTATCAGACAAAACTTCTTATGTGAAGATTTCCTCGTCTTTGTTTCTCTACAACAAATCAAGTAATCCAAAGTAATCAGATTACATTACTCACTTTAAGTAATTTAATGGATTCTGTTACAAACTACATTTTGGGGTGTGTAATCTGTAATCTGTAGGGGATTACATTTTAAAAGTAAACTTCACAACACTGTGTACAACACACACACGTCTGTACGACACACACACGTCTGTACGACACACACACACGTCTGTACGACACACACACACACGTCTGTACGACACACACACACATCTGTACGACACACACACACGTCTGTACGACACACACACACACGTCTGTACGACACACACACACGTCTGTACGACACACACACACGTCTGTACGACACACACACGTCTTACGACACACACACACATCTGTACGACACACACACGTCTGTACGACACACACACACACGTCTGTAGACACACACACGTCTGTACACACACACACACACGTCTGTACGACACACACACACATCTGTACGACACACACACGTCTGTACGACACACACACACACGTCTGTACGACACACACACACAGTCTGTACGACACACACACACACACGTCTGTACGACACACACACACACACACACACGTCGTACGACACACACACACGTCTGTACGACACACACACACACACACGTCTGTACGACACACACACACACACACACGTCTGTACGACACACACACACACACACACGTCTGTACGACACACACACACGTCTGTACGACACACACACACACGTCTGTACGACACACACACGTCTGTACGACACACACACACACACATCTGTACGACACACACACACACACATCTGTACGACACACACACGTCTGTACGACACACACACACACACGTCTGTACGACACACACACATCTGTACGACACACACACATCTGTACGACACACACACGTCTGTACGACACACACACACACACGTCTGTACGACACACACACACACGTCTGTACGACACACACACGTCTGTACGACACACACACACACATCTGTACGACACACACACGTCTGTACGACACACACACACACACGTCTGTACGACACACACACACACGTCTGTACGACACACACACACACGTCTGTACGTACGACACACACACACACGTCTGTACGACACACACACGTCTGTACGACACACACACACACGTCTGTACGACACACACACGTCTGTACGACACACACACGTCTGTACGACACACACACGTCTGTACGACACACACACACACGTCTGTACGACACACACACACGTCTGTACGACACACACACGTCTGTACGACACACACACACACGTCTGTACGACCACACACACACATCTGTACGACACACACACACACACACGTCTGTACGACACACACACACGTCTGTACGACACACACACACACGTCTGTACGACACACACACACACGACACACACACACGTCTGTACGACACACACACGTCTGTACGACACACACACACGTACACACACACACACTGTACGACACACACACACGTCTGACACACACACGTCTGTACGACACACACACTGTACGACACACACACATCTGTACGACACACACACGTCTGTACGACACAACACGTCTGTACACACACACGTCTGTACGACACACACACATCTGTACGACACACACACGTCTGTACGACACACACACGTCTGTAGGTTTAAAAAAAGCTCCTGTGTCATGACATTTTCTGATCAAAAGTTTATCTCACAAACCTGCAGATTTAACTGTTGTTTTTCTCTAAAACGACTCTAAAAACACCTCGTGATGTCATGTGGTGGTACAGGAAGTGCTCCACCGGTCACGTTTACATGATGTTTTTTTTTTTTTATTATTATTATGAATTAACTTTGAACAGTTCTGAATTCAAATCTTCTCCTTCAACTTCACACGGAAACAATAAATCTGAACTGAATAAACCAGAACTAAATCAGGTCAGTACCAGATCCAAACCAGGACATAAGCAAAACTAACCAGCATCTGAACGCACACAAACCAAGACTAAACCAGGTCTTAACCAGGACTAAACCAGGTCCAAAACAGCTCCAAACCAGATCTAGACCAGGACTAAACCAGGTCCAAACTAGATCTAAATCAGGTCAACACCAGGTCCAAACCAAGACTTAAGCAGAACTAATCAGAATCTGAACAGCCCCAAACCAAACCAAAGCTAAACCAGGTGTTAACTAGGACTAAAACCCTCTCCAAATCTGGTCTAAACTAGGTCCAAATCTGGTCTAAACCAGATCTAAACAGGATTAAACCAGGTCAACACAGGGACGAAACCAGGACTTAAGCAGAACCAACCAGCACCAGAACACACACAAACCGAGGCTAAACCAGGTCTAAACCAGGATTAAAACAGGTCTAAACCAGGTCACTACCAGGTCCAAACCAGATCTAAGCACTCAGTCGTGTCTCGGTTCGGTTCTGCAGGTGTGAGTGCAGAACATAGAACCCACAACAATCGACACGGTTCTAGTGCGTCTTCATATTTCCAAACAGTTGACATTTTAAAGACGGCACCAGATCACCACAACAGAACGTCACCAGGACAGAACGTCACCACGTCAGAACATCACCACATCAGAACATCACCACACATCACCACGACAGAACGTCAGAACATCACCACGACAGAACATCACCACGACAGAACATCACCAGGACAGAACATCACCAGGACAGAACGTCACCACGTCAGAACATCAGAACATCACCACGTCAGAACGTCACGAACACGTCACCAGGACAGAACATCACCAGGACAGAACGTCACCACATCAGAACATCACCACATCACCACGACAGAACGTCAGAACATCACCACATCACCACGACAGAACATCACCACGTCAGAACATCACCACACAGAACATCACACACAGAACATCACCACATCAGAACATCACCACGTCAGAACATCACCACGACAGAACATCACCACGACAGAACATCACCACAGAACATCACCACGACAGAACATCACCACGACAGAACATCACCACGTCAGAACATCACCACGACAGAACATCACAGAACACATCACCACATCACCACGTCAGAACATTCAGAACATCACCACGTCAGAACATCACCACACAGAACATCACCACAGAACAGAACATCACCACGACAGAACATCACCACACACACAGAACATCACCACGACAGAACATCACCATCAGAACATCACCACGACAGAACATCACCACGACAGAACATCACCACGTCAGAACATCACCATCAGAACATCACCACGACAGAACATCACCACGTCAGAACATCACCACGTCAGAACATCACCACATCAGAACATCACCACGACAGAACATCACCACATCAGAACATCACCACGACAGAACATCACCACGACAGAACATCACCACGACAGAACATCACCACGTCAGAACATCACCACGACAGAACATCACCACGACAGAACATCACCACGACAGAACATCACCAGAACATCACCACGACAGAACATCACCACGACAGAACATCACCACGTCAGAACATCACCACGACAGAACATCACCACGTCAGAACATCACCACGTCAGAACATCACCACGTCAGAAACACACACGTCAGAACATCACACGACAGAACATCACACATCAGAACATCACACACATCAGAACATCACCACGACAGAACATCACACACGACAGACATCACCACATCACCACGTCAGAACATCACCACGTCAGAACATCACCACGAACATCACCACGACAGAACATCACCACACAGAACATCACCACGACAGAACATCACCACGTCAGAACATCACCACGACAGAACATCACCGACAGAACATCACCAGAACATCACCACGTCAGAACATCACCACGACAGAACATCACCACGTCAGAACATCACCACGTCAGAACATCACCACGTCAGAACATCACCACATCACCACGACAGAACATCACCACGTCAGAACATCACCACGTCAGAACATCACCACGACAGAACATCACCACATCAGAACATCACCACACAGAACATCACCACGACAGAACATCACCACGTCAGAACATCACCACGACAGAACATCACCAGGACAGAACATCACCACATCACCACGTCAGAACATCACCCGTCAGACATCACCACGCACACCACATCAGAACATCACCACGTCAGAACATCACCACGACAGAACATCACCACGACAGAACATCACCAACAGAACGTCACCACGTCAGAACATCACCACGACAGAACATCACCACGTCAGAACATCACCACGTCAGAACATCACCAGGACAGAACATCACCAGGACAGAACAGAACATCACCACGTCAGAACATCACCACGTCAGAACATCACCACATCAGAACATCACCACGACAGAACATCACCACGTCAGAACATCACCACGACAGAACGTCAGCACGTCACCACGTCAGAACATCACCACATCAGAACATCACCACGTCAGAACGTCACACGCTTTTATTGCAACACTCGCCCGAATATTTTCCCTAGAAGTGAAAATAAAAAAAGAATCTTACAGAATCCGACTTTGTGAAAACCAGACGCCCTGAAGAACATGGGCAGGTTCAATTCCCAAAAAGCATTGTGCCTCTGGGCCCAAACTCCCGGAGCTGCAGAAACTGGAGCGACCACGAGAGGCAGAGGGGGCGGGGCTTATCCTGGTTTCACTACAGAGCCATGATGACAGATAATACTCCCTACAACTGTACTTATGCCACAGATAATACTCCCTACAACTGTATTTAAGTAACAGATAATACTCCCTACAATTGTACTT
Organism: Boleophthalmus pectinirostris; assembly: GCF_026225935.1. Taxonomy (NCBI): domain Eukaryota; kingdom Metazoa; phylum Chordata; class Actinopteri; order Gobiiformes; family Gobiidae; genus Boleophthalmus; species Boleophthalmus pectinirostris. The sequence continues at coordinate 1,687,307 of NW_026570970.1, read as the reverse complement.
ATGCCACAGATAATACTCCTACAACTGTATTTAAGTAACAGATAATACTCCCTACATTGTACTTATGCCACAGATAATACTCCCTACAACTGTACTTATGCCACAGATAATACTCCCTACAACTGTATTTTAAGTAACAGATAATACTCCCTACAACTGTACTTATGCCACAGATAATACTCCCTACAACTGTACTTATGCCACAGATAATACTCCCTACAACTGTATTTAAGTAACAGATAATACTCCCTACAACTGTACTTATGCACAGATAATACTCCCTACAACTGTGCTTATGCCACAGATAATACTCCCTACAACTGTATTTAAGTAACAGATAATACTCCCTACAATTGTACTTATGCCACAGATAATACTCCCTACAACTGTACTTATGCCACAGATAATACTCCCTACAACTGTATTTAAGTAACAGATAATACTCCCTACAACTGTACTTATGCCACAGATAATTACTCCCTACAACTGTACTTATGCCACAGATAATACTCCTACAACTGTATTTAAGTAACAGATAATACTCCCTACAACTGTACTTATGCCACAGATAATACTCCCTACAACTGTGCTTATGCCACAGATAATACTCCCTACAACTGTATTTAAGTAACAGATAATACTCCCTACAATTGTACTTATGCCACAGATAATACTCCCTACAACTGTATTTAAGTAACAGATAATACTCCCTACAATTGTACTTATGCCACAGATAATACTCCCTACAATTGTACTTATGTCACAGATAATACTCCCTACAACTGTATTTAAGTAACAGATAATACTCCCTACAACTGTACTTGTGTCACAGATAATACTCCCTACAACTGTACTCGTGTCACAGATAATACTCCCTACAACTGGACTCGTGTCACAGATAATACTCCCTACAACTGTACTTATGTAACAGATAATACTCCCTACAACTGGACTCGTGTCACAGATAATACTCCCTACAACTGTACTCGTGTCACAGATAATACTCCCTACAACTGTACTTATGTAACAGATAATACTCCCTACAACTGTACTCGTGTCACAGATAATACTCCCTACAACTGTACTTATGTAACAGATAATACTCCCTACAACTGTACTCGTGTCACAGATAATACTCCCTACAACTGTACTTATGTCACAGATAATACTCCCTACAACTGTACTTATGTCACAGATAATACTCCCTACAACTGTACATATGTCACAGATAATACTCCCTACAACTGTACTTATGTCACAGATAATACTCCCTACAACTGTACTTATGCCACAGATAAGTGCAGTTGTAGGGAGTATTACGTCACAGATAATACTCCCTACAACTGTACTCGTGTCACAGATAATACTCCCTACAACTGTACTCGTGTCACAGATAATACTCCCTACAACTGTACTCGTGTCACAGATAATACTCCCTACAACTGTACTCGTGTCACAGATAATACTCCCTACAACTGTACTCGTGTCACAGATAATACTCCCTACATATAGATGATGTTGTGACGTCGTCTGAAACCACCAATAGAAAAGTTGAATGTAAAAACCAAAGACATCTCCATGGAAACGAGCAGAAAAGTTCCATAGTGTTTTTTTTTTTGTAGTTTTTTTTTTCAGTCCCAGTGGTCGGTTTGAGGATTTTCTCGGTGTTTGTCTCTCGTCCGTCTGTATCTCAGAGTCCACGTTGTGTCAGGACTAAACCAGGACCAGATCTGGGCCTGGATCCAGCAGTGAACCCAGGGGTTAAATCAGGACTGAGAGACCGAGAGACTCTGAGGACTAAACCAGGACTAAACCAGGACCAGATCTGGGCCTGGATCCAGCAGTGAACCCAGGGGTTAAATCAGGACTGAGAGACCGAGAGACTCTGAGGACTAAACCAGGACTAAACCAGGACTAAACCAGGATTAAACCAGGACTAAACCAGGACCTGCGAAGGACTAAACCAGGACTAAACCAGGACCAGCAAAGGACTAAACCAGGACTAAGCCAGGACCCGCAGAGGACTAAACCAGGACCAGCGAAGGACTAAACCGGGACCAGAGAAGGACTAAACTAGGACCAGCGAAGGACTAAACCAGGACTAAACCAGGACCAGCGAAGGACTAAACCGGGACCAGAGAAGGACTAAACTAGGACCAGCGAAGGACTAAACCAGGACTAAACCAGGACCAGCGAAGGACTAAACCAGGACTAAGCCAGGACCCGCAGAGGACTAAACCAGGACCAATAAAGGACTAAACCAGGACCAGTGAAGGACTAAACCAGGACTAAACCAGGACCCGTGAAGGACTAAACCAGGACTAAACCAGGACCAGCAAAGGACTAAACCAGGACCAGCGAAGGACTAAACCAGGACCAGCAAAGGACTAAACCAGGACTAAACCAGGACCAGCGAAGGACTAAACCAGGACTAAACCAGGACCAGCGAAGGACTAAACCAGGACCAGCGAAGGACTAAACCAGGACTAAACCAGGACCAGCGAAGGACTAAACCAGGACCAGCAACTAGGATCAATCCAGAACTTCAAGGACTCATCTTAGACCTTTTTCTGATCATTAGAACTCGACTTAAAGCTCACGAGAGTCAGATCTGAGTAATAAAACCAGGACTGAACCAGGTCCTTTATCAAGACTAAACCAGGACTATGAACCAGGTCTTAACTAGGACTACACGGGGACTAAATGATGACCTGAATCAGGGCTGGACCAGGACTAAAGGTGTGTTCAAGTTGGTTTAGTCCTGGTTTAGTCCTAATTGTGCCCAAAAGCAGGTCTTAATGAGGACTAAACCAGGTCCAGGACTAAATAAGATCTAAACCAGAACATGGCCCAACATAACCAAGTCTGTACCAGGACTAAACCAAACCAGACTAACAAGAACCTGAACACACAAGCAGAATAAATTAACAAAGTATTAACCAGGTTCAAACAGGTCCAAATCAGATCTAATCTAGGTCCAGACCAGGTCCAGACCAGGACTAAACCAGGACCAGTGATCACCTGGACACATACAGTCAACAAACCGATATAAAACCAGGACTGAGTCAGCAAAAAATAAACCAAACCAGGTCCAAACCAGGTCCAAACCAGGTCCAAACCAGGTTTAATCAGGCACAAACCAGCACCTGAACCCACAAACAACACACTTAGTTAGAAAAAATAATTGGGGATAAACCCAGGCTAAACCAGGACTAAACCAGATCTAAACCAGATCTAAACTAGGTCCAACAAACCAGCACCTGAACACAAACAAACTCAGACTAAATCAGGTCTTATCCAAGACTAAAACCAGCTCCAAACCAGGTCAAAACCAGGACTAGAACAGGTCCAAATCTGGTCTTAACCAGGTCCAAACCAGGTCAAATCCAGGTCCAAACCAAGACTTAAGACATAACTAACCAACACCTAAACCTAAACATAGCCAAACCAAAACCAAACCAGGTCTTAACCAGGACTAATACAGCTCCAAATCAGGTCCAAACCAGGTCCAAGTCAGGTCCAAACTGAGATTTAAAACAAAAATAACCAGCACCTGAACACACACAAACCAAGGCTAAACCAGGTCTTAACCGGGACTAAAAAAGGCCCAAATCCGGTCAAAGCCAGATCAAAATCAAATCTAAATCAGGTCAACACCAGGTCCAAACCAGGTTCAAGCCAAGACCAAACCTAGATTTAAGACCTGACCAGAATGAGAACAGCTACAATCCAAGGCTAAACCAGGTCTTAACCAGGACTAAAACAGCTCCAAGTCTGGTCCAAACCTGGTCTAAACGGGTTCAAAACCAAGACTTAAGCAGAATTAACCAGCACCTGAACACAGACAAACCAAGACTAAATCAGGTCTTAAACAAGTCATAACCAGGACTAAAACAATCAGGTCAGAACCAGACTTAAATCAAGTCCGAACCAGGTCCAAACTAGGTCCAAGCCTGATCCAAACTGAGACATAAGCAGAACTAATGAGAACCTAAACCTGAACACAGACAAACCAAGACTAAACCAGGTCTTAACCAGGACTAAAACAGCTCCAAATCTGGTCTAAACCAGGTCCAAACCAGGTCCAAACCAAGTCCAAACCAAGTCCAAACCAGGTTCAAAACTAAGACTAAAGCAGAACCAACCAGCACCTGAACACAGACAAACCAAGACCAAACCAGGTCTTAACCAGGACTAAAAACATCTCCAAATCAGGTCCAAACCAGATCTAAATCAGATCTAAGTCAGTCCAAATCAGGTCTAAACCAGGTTAACACCAGGTCCAAACCAAGACCAAACCAGGTCTAATCCAAGTCAATACCAGATCCAAACCAAGACTTAAGCACAATTAACCAGAACCTGAACACACACAAACTAAGACTAAACCAGGTCTTAACCAGGACTAAAAACAGCTCCAAATCTGGTCTAAATCTGGTTCAAACCAGGAATCAGCCAGGACTAAACCTGATCTAAACCAGGTCTAGATCAGGTCCAAGCCAGGACTTAAGCAGAACTAATGAGAACCTAAACCTGAACACAGACCAACCAAGACCAAACCAGGTCTTAACCAGGACTAAAACCATCTCCACATCAGGTCTAAATCAGGTCCAAACCAGATCTAAACCAGATCTGGCCCGGGTCTAGACCAGGACTGGACCTGGTCCGTCCCGGGGTGCTCGGGTGCTCGGGCCCTGCTCGCGCGCGCTCTCACCAAGGTGCTCGTTAACATTCCGCTGGTGATCGCGCGCAACCGACGAAGAACGAGCCATTTATCACGCGAGCCGCCGCCGCCGCTGCCGGCCGCGTCCCCCTCCGACGCTTTCGGGCCCCCACGAGCCCCGCCGCGTCTCCCGGTCTGCGTGTGCATGCCCCCTGCGTATGCCCCTCCGCACGCTCCCGGGAGACACCGACGCGGACGTGAACATATCTGCACATCGAGCTGACCGGGGCAAAAACCTGCAACCTGCAAAACCTCCTCTGCGCAAAACAAAAAAACCAAAAAAAAAAACAAAAAACACGACAAGTGAAGCTGGAGTTTACCGTTTTGCCGAAATCCCTCCGAGCATGATCCCGTAAAAAACTGCAGCGTTCCGTGTTGATCTTTTTTTTTTTTTTTTTTTCCTGCGACGGACGATGCGATGCGACGTGTCCAAACGGGCTGGAGACGGAGGCAGGAGCGGGCAGATCTCTGTATTCCACCGCTGTCACAAAACGCTATAGTCCCTTGAACGCGTGCCAAGAGATGCCTTCGTTAAAAAAAAAAGCACCGATCCAGAAATGAAACGTAGAAAAAAACCCAAAAAAACCAAAACGCAATGCCCCAAAAACTGAAATTACGCACGGTTTCTTTCGTCCTTTTTTTGTGTGTTTTTACGATCTCGAAGCAAACGGTGCAGGCCCAGGACGTGTGTGTATGATCAATTTGTCCGCGTCTTGCCGTCCTCTCCTCCCTCCCCCATCGCTCTCCCTCCCTCTCTCTCTCTCTCTCTCTCTCTCTCTCTCTTCGTCTTTCTCTCGTTCCCTCTCTCTCTTTTTCTCTTCCTTTCGGTATCTCTTCCCGTTTTCTCCCGAGATGCGATTGGACAGTGTGGCAGGCAGCAGCTATGATCCAATGATACGCACCTCCAGCTCCCGTGCGCCGAGTGGAGGATGGATGGATGGAGAGGAGGGAGGAGGAAGAGGAGGGAGGGAGGAGGGAGGGAGGAGGAAGAGCGGGCCGGTGCAGGGACACACACGAGCAGAGAGAGGCACAGCGCGCGCACACACACACACACACACATATATACACACACACACGCACACACGCATTCACCTGTGGACGTGGATATAAATACACCCGGGCGCGCGGTGCAGCTCCCGCACGCGCTCCGCACTCCTCGCCACACGCAACGAAACGTTTGCGTCACCACGTGTAAACTATGTTCATGACACAGTTAAAACTCAACCGGACTGAATACAAAACACACAATTACACTGTTACTTCAGAATATTTCATTAGAATTACTCAACACACTTCGGTAAATCTAAAGAATTTGAACTTCTTAACCTGAATTCAAACCTATTAAGTAACTTGTAAAAATATTATTTACATAAAACTTACATCAACCCACTGACTTAATATCAATTTATTGTATTCATCAAGTTTCCCAGAAGTGAAGAAAGAATTTTGACTGTTGTTATTTTTACTAAAATGTATTTTGTTGTTTTTACTTACATTTTTCACACTTTTTTTTAAATGTTTGTGTAAATGTTATGAAATACATCCAATATTGGGCCAAATATCATTATATCACGGGCCACATTTGGCCCTCA
>NW_026570970.1:1598495-1673495 GCF_026225935.1 Boleophthalmus pectinirostris | reverse complement strand
TCGCGGCGTTTGCGTTTGTCACGCCGTTTGCGTTTGTCACGCCGTTTGCGCTTGTCGCGGCGTTTGCATTTTCGTTTGTCGCGGCGTTTACGTTTGTCACGGCGTTTGCGTTTGTCGCGGCGTTTGCGTTCGTCGCGGCGTTTGCGTTTGTCGCAGCGTTTGCATTTTTTTGTAGCGTTTGCGTTTGTTATGAGCCCTCCCGCCTTCTGTATATTTTTGATCTTTAAAACCACCTGTGATTGTTTAATGCCACCAGAAAAGTTACACAATGCCCCTTTAAGTATCTAAGGCCTGATACAAATCTGCTCCACAAACCCCAGATACAAACGAATGTTTTCTGATGATGAAGAGTCACTGAATATCGGACGTTGCGTTGTAATAAAACAGTGAAATGGGATGCGTCGGCTTTAAACATGTTTACGTCTGTATCCGGCAGAGCAGAGCTGTCAATCACACAGCTGTCACTCACCACCAGACGCTTCATTAACTTCTAATTAATCACATATGCATGATTCTAATGAAGACGTTCTGTGTGTGACCTCGTCCAATATGTGACGATAAACGGCTGAGACGATATTTAAGAACCAGAACCAGACTTACACCGCACAGAAAAACAAACTCAGTGTCCAGATCCAGAACTTCATTAAAATTTTAATGAAGTTATATTAGATAACCGTCTTTTTTTTCTTTATCTTAATTTGTTTGTTTGTTTTTCCTATTGTGTTTACCATTGTTATTATTATTATTATGATGATGTAGCACTTATACAATGCCACAATAGGGGATTAGAACAGATGGGCAGTATAGTAGTAGTAGTAGTATAGTAGTAGTAGTAGTAGTAGTAGTAATAGTAGTAGTAATAGTAGTAGTAATAGTAGTAGTAGTAGTAGTAGTAGTAATAGTAGTAGTAATAGTAGTAGTAGTAGTAATAGTAGTAACAGGTTAGATCAGAAGACCAGGGTTCAGCTCGGAGGGAAGTGACGTGTTTAATAAGACAACTACACAGGATTGTAGTGCTTAGTTGTGGTGTATTATTTACAGTGTACAATAGGGATGGGCATGATTAGTCGATTAAGTTCGATAATTGATCATTAAGAATTTCATTGATTACGTTCATTTTAATGGACAAACTGAATGTATGTTTGTGTGTCGTGACCAAACAGGTGTGTACATGTGTCTCTGCATCAGAAGGAGCGAGACACAAACAGTGGGTCAGTCTGTAACGAACCGAAGCACAAATGTGGATTTAACCAGGATTTGTAGAAGAAATTCCACACTTTCCGTTGCGTTGGGACAAGTGTGAGTCCATGTGCACAGTGGATAAAGCAGCACATATGTTTCTGTGTCCAGTGGGAAAAAGTTTTTCCAGGTGAGAGTCGCTCAATGTGGATGACGAGGCCCCGCCCCCCTCCCCCCGTACGCTGTCCTGGTTTTGACAAACACAAATCTGGTCACACTGACCTGTATTCACCTGAGTCATGTCTTTTAATCCAACACAAGTTGAACCACATCAGCGACACAAGAGCTGGAGTTTTATCTTCACTTAGTTTATGTAAATTAGTGATGTGGTTTTAAGTTTTGTTTCTGTGAGATTTGAACAAAACTGAATTAAACACATTATAATGTCAAACAGCTGATGTGGATCTAGAGTCGTTATGTTTATATGTCGTAAAGTTGAATTTATTTATGCAGATTGGTGCAGGTAGTAATAATAATGATGATCATTTTAATATAAAAATGTTAATGATTAATCGATTGTTAATTCTTCCGACGATCGATTAAGAAAATTTCATCGAATGCCCGTCCCTAGTGTACAACAGACATTATTTACATTATTTACAGGTGTGCACATTCATATGATTGAGTTCAGAGTCTATGAGGAGTTCAACGTGTTATCGTCCTTAGTTCGAGTGCAGATGAGCCGCAACAAAAGTTAATATAATCAACACGGGGTCATGTAAAAAGGCACAAAAGAGAGAGTTCCAGATACTGTTGTGGTAAGGTGGGTGATTCCCAGCAAAGTCAATAAGGTGTGTGTGTGTGTGTGTGTGTGTGTGTGTGTGTGTGTGTGTGTGTGCGTGTGTGTGTGTGTGTGTGTGTGTGTGTGTGTGTGTGTGTGTGTGTGTGTGTGTGTGTGTGTGTGTGTGTGTGTGTGTGTGTGTGTGTGTGTGTGTGTGTGTGTGTGTGTGTGTGTGTGTGTGTGTGTGTGTGTGTGTGTGTGTGTGTGTGTGTGTGTGTGTGTGTGTGTGTGTGTGTGTGTGTGTGTGTGTGTGTGTGTGTGTGTGTGTGTGTGTGTGTGTGTGTGTGTGTGTGTGTGTGTGTGTGTGTGTGTGTGTGTGTGTGTGTGTGTGTGTGTGTGTGTGTGTGTGTGTGTGTGTGTGTGTGTGTGTGTGTGTGTGTGTGTGTGTGTGTGTGTGTGTGTGTGTGTGTGTGTGTGTGTGTGTGTGTGTGTGTGTGTGTGTGTGTGTGTGTGTGTGTGTGTGTGTGTGTGTGTGTGCGTGTGTGTGTGTGTGTGTGTGTGTGTGTGTGTGTGTGTGTGTGTGTGTGTGTGTGTGTGTGTGTGTGTGTGTGTGTGTGTGTGTGTGTGTGTGTGTGTGTGTGTGTGTGTGTGTGTGTGTGTGTGTGTGTGTGTGTGTGTGTGTGTGTGTGTGTGTGTGTGTGTGTGTGTGTGTGTGTGTGTGTGTTGTGTGTGTGTGTGTGTGTGTGTGTGTGTGTGTGTGTGTGTGTGTGTGTGTGTGTGTGTGTGTGTGTGTGTGTGTGTGTGTGTGTGTGTGTGTGTGTGTGTGTGTGTGTGTGTGTGTGTGTGTGTGTGTGTGTGTGTGTGTGTGTGTGTGTGTGTGTGTGTGTGTGTGTGTGTGTGTGTGTGTGTGTGTGTGTGTGTGTGTGTGTGTGTGTGTGTGTGTGTGTGTGTGTGTGTGTGTGTGTGTGTGTGTGTGTGTGTGTGTGTGTGTGTGTGTGTGTGTGTGTGTGTGTGTGTGTGTGTGTGTGTGTGTGTGTGTGTGTGTGTGTGTGTGTGTGTGTGTGTGTGTGTGCTATGCCTCCTACCGCACTGGCAGATGTTTGCACTCTGAGTTTGGTTCTAGGCCTTAGTTCACCATCCAGTGTCTGAGGGTCCAGTTTCTGGAACCTGGCCTGTACAAAACAGGACCAGCAGTGAGTAATACACAGTGTTGGGAAGTTTACTTTTAAAATGTAATCCCCTACAGATTACAGATTACACACACCAAAATGTAGTTTGTAACATAATCCATTAAATTACTTAAAGTGAGTAATGTAATCTGATTACTTTGGATTACTTGATTTGCTGTAGAGAAACAAAGACGAGGAAATCTTCACATAAGAAGTTTTGTCTGATAAAAGAAAATAAAAAGTCCAAACTTTACTGAACCAAATTAAAAAATATTATTGATAGAAAACAAAGAAACACGTCCACACAGCAGGATTTAGTCCTGTTAAATCCTGTTTTAAGTCCTGGTTTAGTCCTGGGTTTTAGACCTGGTTTCCTTTTTGTTTCCTGGTTTACCTGGTTCCTGGTTTAGACCTGGTTTAGACCTGGTTTAGACCTGGTTTTAGACCTGGTTTAGACCTGGTTTTAGACCTGGTTGAGTGTCTCGCAATGAGTGGAATTACGAAAAAAAACAAAAAAAGGAACAGGAACATACCACCGTGTAATCCACTTTTTTCAAAGTAACTGTAATCCAATCACCACTCACTGAAACAGTAACTGTAACTGAATACAGTTACTCATCATTTGTACTCTGATTACATATCTCCGGTACATGTAATCTGTTACTCCACATCACTGGTGATACAATTATGATGTACAACTAACTCACTATAAAACATTTTTACCACATCATACCGTTTTGTCATTCGTCGTAATCTTCATCCATCCATGTACATGTACAAGTATTTGTCAATATCAAGAGTAAAATATTTCCCATGAACAACAGGTAATGTGTCATTTTAAATTATTTAATCAACAATTTAACAGGATCATATCATTCGTAATTTGTTGTCATTATTAGTACAAAAACAGTCAATAAAGTGCATTGATCAGAATATATATCGCCTTTAAAAACGGTCCAGCTCCAGTATTGAATTACACTGAATCGGAGCGTTAGCATTAGCATTAGCATTAGCAATAGCTTCGAACAGCAACAAACAAAGTTAAAACTCACCAGTTCCACTGAGTTTAACCACACAGGATCACGACGGCACTTCGTCGTTAAGGCAAGAGGCATCCGAAGTATTTTAGAGCGAAAATAGTGAGTTTTTACTCGTGATGTGACGTTTCGTATCGATGCTCCGAAGCGCGTGTCGAGGAGGAGGGGGCGTGTCCACGAAGCGCGTGTCGAGGAGGAGGGGGCGTGTCCACGATGCGCGTGTCGAGGAGGAGGGGGCGTGTCCACGAAGCGCGTGTCGAGGAGGAGGGGGCGTGTCCACGATGCGCGTGTCGAGGAGGAGGGGGCGTGTCCACGAAACGCGTGTCGAGGAGGGGGCGTGTCCACGATGCGCGTGTCGAGGAGGAGGGGGCGTGTCCACGAACGCGTGTCGAGGAGGAGGGGGCGTGTCCACGATGCGCGTGTCGAGGCTTCATTTGGGGGAGGAGCTGAAAATGATGACGTCCTCGCTGCCCGGCTGTACCACGTGACTGATTCAGGAAATGGTTTGGATTTTGCTGCGATTTCCATTTTCATCATTTTCAAATCAGTGTTGTACAAGTTCACACTTTTCATGAACTAGTTCAAAGTTCAGTTCACACATGTTCAAAGTGAACAGTTCTCGTTCATAGTTCACAATTTTTAATTTCGAACCATTTCAAAGTTCATTTCCTTTTATTTTTAGGGTCAGGATTCTGAACTTATTTTTCAAACTGACTCCAGTTTACAACAACTTTACAAGATATAAACCATAAACTCTAGAGCCACATCAGCCCGTTTGACATTATAATGTGTTTAATTCAGCTTTGACACATTTGTTTACATTTTATAGAAACAAAACTTAAAACCACATGGCTAATTTGCATAAATTGTAAACGCTGGAAAAAAAGCAGCTTTTTCCTTGAGCGTTCTGATGCGTCAGCTTCTGTCGAACTAAAGGACACGACTATATGTGATCTTTCTGTGACAGACGGACGTCACTGCAACTTTTGGACGTGTAATTTGAAGAATGTTCTGAAAGTGAATGAGGGCGGCTCCTCTGCTTGGACTAGATGAACTTGGAGCAGCTCGTCCTGCGTGTAGATTTCAGAAAACAGGATCCATCCTATTTTTTTAACCTCTACTTGAGCGTAGGTGCGTATCCCTGTCAAAATCCACAGAGAGCATGAATCTCTTGTTGTATTTGTGCGTTTACATCAGCACATCGAGCTCCTGGAGCAGGTCTGTATCATGTGAAAGAGCCCAGCTCCACAAAGACTGTTTATTAGTGCTTTGAAATTTACTTTTGAAATCCTTGAAATCCTTTTGGTGGAATGTGAAAAGGAAACATCAGGGAGACTCACGAGAACACAAAAAGATAAAGCAGAACAGGAAAACCTAAAATCCGCCACATCAGACACTGTAAAAGGAACAACCACATTATGGATCAGGTCGGGGCTCGGGTCAGTGGATCAGAAAACAACAAGTTCAGACGCTGGATCAAGGAGGACGGTGAAATCAGGAAACGAGGCACGGAGCATTAACCGTGATGACGGAGCCTTCCTGCTTTCACACACCTGGGACACCCTCCTCCAGAGACACCGGGCGACGGGAGGCGTGGTCAGTCTGAGCGACCTGCAGGTCCATCAGGTCTGACCACGCCCACAGGAAGTAACAACAGCTGAAATACGACATGTCAACACCAACACCAGGACAGATCTGAAGATGCAGCAGCAGCAGAAACATGTCAACAAGATAAACACACTTTACTGCATCGTCTTTAAAAAGAACCCAAGAAGTTAAAGTTTATAAGAAGACAAAATGAACATCTTTGGCACTGAAACGGCTGTTATCCGTTTTTTTCCATTTTTAATTTAAACACAAAATTGAAAACTGAAAAAACGAATCATTATCTGTTTTTTTTTTTTTTCATTTTGGTTTTGGAGACAAATAATGAAGAAAACAGTTTTTTTTTTTTTTTCATTTTTATTTTTGGTTTTATATTGAAAAACAAATGAACGAATGACACACTGATTCTCTGGGTTCGTGACATCGTCATGTGACGATATTATGGAAAACAGTTTAAACAAACCAGAGACAAACAGAAACAGCGGAGATATAAATACTTACGACTTTCACGCTCACCATCTTCCTCGGTTCAAATTCGGCTGCTGCGACTTCAGACACGATGCTCCACTTCCTTGTTTTTATCGCCCACGTGATGTCGTGACGCCAGCCGAGTCATGTGACCAGCGTTTCGTGGTTTCGTGTTGCGGAAGACTTCGATTGCGCCGCAGAAACAATGAGTCTGGACGCAAATCGTTTCCAATGTGGTGATTCGTTTCAGTGTAAACGTGACCTTAATTTCACTTCAGTATCCACATCTGGTCAGACCATGTGGAGGGGGGTGAACTGTATCCAGTCTTTTGTGGGTTTTTTAGATTTCTGTGCTTTGATTTTATTTATTTTGTGTTTGTAGCTTTATGTTTAAACACATTTGTGATGGAATGAAACCTGTAAAATGGCCAAAATTGTCAATCTGTACTGAACAAAAGGTCAAAGGTTCACTTAAAAACTACCACTTCATGACATCACAAGGTAGAACAGAGCGTTTTGAGCATTGGAGACGAGTTACTCAAATGTGCGAATGAAACAAAACACAACTGCAGCTCCGTTTGTGAAGAGGAAACGACATTAGAACCCGACTTCACCTCACCAGAGTCGTGTTCGTGTGACACAGGACGCTCCTCACGGTTCCAGCTCCGTGAGGCGGCCAAAACACAGAGCTAATCCATCACAGAAGGGTAATGACCCGGACCGAGCCGAGGACCAGGACCCGGGCTCGGATCTGGAGATGGGTCCCAGGACGGAAGTGAAAGACGAGGCAAAAGCGTCGCTCAGATTTCCCCACTGGACGATCTGGACTTCACACTTAAAGGACCTGGAGCTTTTAGTTTAATGAAATCTTCTGCAGATGAAGGTTTTTTACATGACGATTTGTACGGGAAAAGATTCTAAATACGACAAACATGAAAGCGTAAAATATAATGTTTGTATTTTATGTATTTTACATCAAATTCTCTCAGGTAATAAACGTGGAAGTGTAATAAAGTCGTATTATCCTTCATGTTGTAGCAGAGGTGGAGTTTGGAATTTGGGGCCCTGGGCCAACTTGATTTTGAGGCTCTCGCTACAACTTTTTTTTTTTTAATACATTATAATATATATATATATATATATATATATATATATATATATATATATATATATATATATATATATATATATTTCTGTTTTTGCCCATTGTTCTTGAGACATGTACATCTCTATTTATCTGAATTATGGTGGACTGGAAACTTATCGTATTAGTTCGGTTTCCTACTAGAAAACGAGACTTGAAAGTTGTTTTATTTTTTTTTTCTAGTACATTTACATTTTTGTTTACATCCATGACATGATGGTTATAATTTTTTTTCTTATGATTATTGTTTAAAAGTAAAACTACTCTCATTTAATGTCATATTAAGAGAAAATTAAATTGTTCTGAGGCCTCGGCCGTTAGTGGCACTGAGGGAAATTGGTCGGGGGCCCCTCCAGGTTTAGGGGCCCAATGCAGCCGCCTATTTCTGCCTAATGATAGCGCCGCCTCTGGATAAGAATCATGGTAAAAAAAAAAAAAAACTTAAAAAAAACTGCCTGACAGTGTCCCAGACACGAGACTGTCATGGTGCATTTTCAGAAGTGAAAAAAATAAAATAAAATGAATACACAGACATGTGAAACATGTAAAAAAACAGGTCTAAACCAGGACTAAACCAGATCTAAACCAGGTCTAGACCAGGTCTAAACCAGGTCTAAACCAGGACTGAACCAGGTCTAAACCAGGACTAATCTTGAACTAGGACTATTTATAAAAATATATATATATTTCCCCCTTTTCCTTATATTTATTCTTTATTTAATTTACTTACTACTTTATTTTATTTATTAATTATTAATTATTTTATTATTATTATTATTTATTTATTTTTGTATTATTATTATTATTGTTTATTTATTTTTTATTTTTACTGGGTTTGGAGAATAAATATTCTGTGCAGTTTGACTGACACGTCTCTATCTTTTTACTCATGAATAAAAACATTTGAAACTGAGAATTTAAAAATCAGATCTTGGACATTTGAGTAAAAAAAAAAAAAAATCACGATTAAATAAAAGTGCAGTTATTTTAAAATCAAAATAATGTTCCTGAAGCAGAGACTCTGGTTTACGCTCGACCGTGAACACAACGTCTCATTCAAAGTTAATGTAAATGTGAGGAACATTAAAGGTGAATCATGTAACATTTATGGAGGGAGCGCCATCTGTTTGTTTCCATGGAGACGTCTTTGCTTTTCCACAGCGTGACTTTTACTCTCCACGTCCACGTTTACACGACAGAAGAAAAGAAGAAACAGAAGAAACAGAAGAAACAGAAGAACAGAAGAAACAGAAGAAACAGAAGAACAGTCTTCTTTTCTTCTCTCTCTCTCTCTCTCTCTCTCTCCTCTCTCTCTTCTCTCTCTCTCTCTCTCTCTCTTCTCTTCTCTCTCCTCTCTCTCTCTCTGTCTCCCTCTCTCTCTCTCTTTCTCTCTCCTCTCTTCCCCTCTCTGTCTCTTCTTTCTCTCTCTCTCTCTGTCTTCTCTCTCTCTCTCTCTGTCCTTTTTTTTTGTTCTCTCCTCTCTCTCCTATCTTCCCCACTCTCTCTCTCTATCTGCTCTCTCCACTCTCTGTCTGTCCTCTTTCTCTCTCTTCTCCCCACTCTCTTTTCTCTCTCTCCTCCTTTTTTTCTCTCTCCTCTCTGTCTTCTTTCTTCCTCCCTCTCTCTCTCTCCACTCTTTCTCTCTCTTCTCTTTCTCTCCTCTCTCCTCTCTCTCTCTCTCTCTCTCTCTCCTCTTTCTCTCTCCTCCCTCCTCTCTCTCTCTCTGTCTTCTCTCTCTCCTCTCTCCTTCGTTCCTCCCTCCGTCTCTCATTACTTTATTCACTTTAAGTAATTTAATGGATTACGTTACAAACTACATTTTTTACATCTGTAATCTGTAATCTGTAGGGGATTACATTTTAACAGTAAACTTCCCAACACTGGTCATATTCTCTGTCTCTGCAAATATCGACATCATGAAATCGTTTTTAATTATAACAGTAGAACGAGTCTGAGTCTGAACAAGTTCCTTCTGTTTTCTTCAAGATCAGAACATGACTTGAGTTTTGTTCTTTCTTCTCTTGATATTTGTGGATAAATTGTTCATGAAGAATGTTTCTCCTTTGTGGAGTTTGTTGGTTGAAGATTTGGTGATGGAGCACTGGAAAAAAAACAACAACAATATCTCTGTAAATTAAAATAACTTAAATTAAGAACATTTAACTTTATTTGAGCCGATTCAACTTCACAAGTCAAATGATCGACCAATGGAACAAATGAGTTTTTCTTAATTCAAGTATCAACTATTCAATTTTGTTTCTTATTTTAAGTGTAAAAAGTTGTTGTTTTTCTTATTTAAAGTGTAAAAAGTTGTATTTTCATATTTTAAGTACAAAAAGTTTTGTTCCACTGCAGATTATTTTACTCGTCAAGTGAAATTGACTCAAACTTTCTTAAAGGTTGTATGGAGGATTTTTTTTTAGTTTCAAACTGTCAATGAAAGATTAAAATACCATTACAGAGACGCAGCAGCTTTGTAATTATAATGACCAAAAAAAAAAGAATGAAAATCTATCAACTGTGGACGTAGTGAGGACAGATAAACATCAGCCAATAGAAAACGAGGCTCCTTCATTTTCTATTGGCTGTTAGGTTGTCAATCAAACTCCCTAGTGTAACTGACTCGTCGGCGCGCGGGGATTATGTGGTTTATGCAGCGGTTCTTAGAGGCATTTTTGAACTGTCGCTTCCTCGCATTTCGCACAAAGTTTGTCGCGACGGCGGACGAGAATCCACGACCAGTTCGCCGCAAAAGAAAGTCCGTTTTTGAGGTCGCTGAAAGAAGAAGAGAAGAGGAAAAGGAGAGAAGCCAAACTGAGGTGATTCTTGGAGATCTCGTCCAGCGATGGCGGAATTACTTCTAGACAGGAAACGTCAACAGTGATTCTGAACGCGCACGAGGACTGTCGCTGTATTTCTCTTCCCTTAAAAAAATCCTCTATACAACCTTTAAATTCCAGTCGTCTGAACGTGACTAGATTTTGTTTTTCGCAGTGTTGGTTTGAACTGAACTGAAGATAAAAACACTGGACTCTAAATCTACAGAAAGTGTCCGAAGTCTCTGAGTCTCTGGGCTGAAGTGAAACGAGCGTCTGTTAACGACTCGTCTGCTCCGTCACGATAATCACAGGTTTGGACTGAAAACTGTGATTATCTTTTATGTCCACGTCAGAGAAAAAACATCTTCATCCACAGACACGACAACGAACCGAGCGACGAGGAGACGCTTTCACACACACCCACATGAACACTGCTGATGACTCGACTGGTGCAGGTCGTGGAAACAGCTGGAGTCAGGTCCAGGTCACAGAGACACGTCACTTCTGCCTTTCCACAGAGTTACATTTCCATTACATTTGGATTTGGACATTTGGACTCAAATAAACCTGAAGATAAAAATAACAAGAGACGCACAATCACACAGACCAAGACAAAGTGTCATTTGTACATTTATGTGAGAAATTTCTGCACTTAGATCGACTTTTTCACTTGTTCTGAACACAGACGCTCAGAACATCGACCGTTTTGACTCACTACACTGTTTGGTAAAGTTTGGACCAATCAAAATGGACGGAGCAAAAGAGTTTGGACCAAAACAAAGTTCCTGTTGGACACTTGTTTTCCCGACGTCGTCACAGATGCCGGACTTTTGCAAAGCACAAGCCACGGACTAAACCAGGACTAAACCAGGACTAAACCAGGACTAAACCAGGACTAAAGCAGGACTAAAGCAGGACTAAGCAGGACAAAAGCAGGACTAAAAGCAGGACTAAACCAGGACTAAAGCAGGACTAAAAACTAAACCAGGACTAAACCAGGACTATAACCAGGTCTAAACCAGGACTATAACAGGACTAAACCAGGACTAAAGCAGGACTAAACCAGGACTAAAGCAGGACTAAACCAGGACTAAAAAGGACTCAGGACTAAACCAGGACTAAAGCAGGACTAAACCAGGACTAAAGCAGGACTAAACCAGGACTAAACCAGGACTATAACAGGTCTAAACCAGGACTATAACAGGTCTAAACCAGGACTAAAACAAGTCTAAACCAGGACTAAACCAGGACTATAACAGGTCTAAACCAGGACTATAACAGGTCTAAACCAGGACTAAAAACCAGGACTAAACCAGGACTATAACAGGTCTAAACCAGGACTAAAACAGGTCTAAACCAGGACTAAACCAGGACAAGGACAGGACTAAAACCAGGACTAAAACTAAACAGGACTAAACCAGGTCTAAACTAAACAGGACTAAAACAGGGTCTAAACCAGGACTAACTAAAACAGGTCTAAACCAGGACTAAAACAGGACTAAACCAGGACTAAACCAGGACTAACCCAGGACTGTACCACGACTAAACCAGGACTTAACTAAGACTAAACCAGGACTAAACCAGAACTGAACCAGGACTCACTGTCAGGACGGGTCCGGAGGTGCGCCCGCGTAGTCCGTCAAGTGCAGGGCTTTGTGGACTCCTGCTCCACAGGCTCTGTGTTCTCTCTCTCTTAAATCCAAGATTAGTCCTGGTTTAGACCTGGTTTAGTCCTGGTTCAGTTCTGGTTTAGTCCTGGTTCAGTTCTGGTTTAGTCCTGATTTAGTCCTGGTTTAGTCCTGGTTTAATCCTGGTTTAGTCCTGGATTCATTCTGGTTTAGACCTGGTTTAGTCCTGGTTTAGTCCTGGTTTAGACCTGGTTTAGACCTGGTTTAGACCTAGTTTAGTCCTGGTTTAATCCTGGTTTAGTCCTGGTTTAATCCTGGTTTAGTCCTGGTTTAGTCCTGGTTTAGACCTAGTTTAGTCCTGGTTTAGACCTGGTTTAGACCTGGTTTAGTCCTGCTTTAGTCCTGGTTTAGTCCTGATTTAGTCCTGGTTTAGTCCTGGATTCATTCTGGTTTAGACCTGGTTTTAGTTTATCCTGGTTTAGACCTGGTTTCAGTCCTGGTTTAGTCCTGGTTTAGTCCTGGTTTAGACCTGGTTTAGACCTGGTTTAGTCCTGGTTAGACCTGGTTTAGACCTGGTTCAGTCCTGGTTTAGACCTGGTTTAGACCTGGTTTATTCCTGGTTTAGACCTGGTTTCAGTCTGGTTCAGTCCTGGTTTAGTCCTGGTTTTAGTCCTGGTTTAGACCTGGTTTCCTGGTTTTAGACCTGGTTTAGACCTGGTTTAGACCTGGTTTAGTCCTGGTTTAGACCTGGTTTGGTTTAGTCCTGACCTGGTTTAGTTCCTGGTTTTAGACCTGGTTTAGACCTGGTTTAGTTTAGACCTGGTTTAGTTAGTCCTGGTTTAGTCCTGGTTTTTAGTTTAGACCTGTTTAGTCCTTTACCTGGTTTAGACCTGGTTTAGACCTGGTTTAGTCCTGGTTTAGACCTGGTTTAGTCCTGGTTAGACCTGGTTTAGTCCTGGTTTAGACCTGGTTTACCTAGTTCCTGGTTTAGAGTCCTGGTTTAGACCTGGTTTAGTCCTGGTTCCTGTTTAGACCTGGTTAGACCTGGTTCAGTCCTGGTTTAGACCTGGTTTAGACCTGGTTAGTCCTGTTTGGTTTAGTCCTGGTTTAGAGTTTCCTGGTTTAGACCTGGTTCAGTCCTGGTTTAGTCCTGGTTTAGACCTGGTTTAGACCTGGTTTAGTCCTGTTTAGACCTGGTTTAGACCTGGTTTAGTCCTGGTTTAGTCCTGGTTTAGTCCTGGTTTACCTGGTTTCCTGGTTTAGTCCTGGTTTAGTCCTGGTTTAGTCCTGGTTTAGTCCTGGTTTAGTCCTGATATAACGACACTAAAAGTTTTTGTTAAACTTCTTCTTGTTCAAAGTTCAAATATAAACTCGGTGTAGAGTCGCGTGTTGAACCTCCACCTGGTTCAGTCTGAAGAGGCGGATAAAGAGACGCTTTAACTCCGCCCCCACCGCCGCCGCCGCCGCCGCCGCCGCACAATCACAACCGCCTCTGGGCCCCGGCGTCCACGCTCCACAGAAACAAACACCAGGTTTCAGACGAGGTGAGCGGAGAGAACAGTGCAGGTGCGGCTCAGATGAATATTTCAGGCGTCCCACAGGTGGCGCTCTGGTCTGTTTCTGCTGATTCTGCTCAGACGGCAGCCGCCCGGGAGAAGAGCTCAGCAGACGGGATTTAAAGGTTGTATGGAGGATTTTTTTGTTTGTTTCAAATTGTCAATGAAAGTTTAAAACACCATTACAGAGACGCAGCAGCTTTGTAATTATCATGACCAAAAAAAAGAAGAAAGAAAATCTATCAACTGTGGACGTGTTGAGGCCAGATAAACATCAGCCAATAGAAAACGAGGCTGCCTCACTTTCTATTGGCTGTTAGGTTGTCAATCAAACTCCCTACGTTTCTAAGGTAACTATGCAGCGGGTCTTAGAGGCTTTTTCTTAATTGTGGCTCTCGCAGTTCGCATAAAGTTTGTCGCGATGTCGGACGAGAATCGACGACCAGTTCGCCGCAAAAGAAAGTCGGTTTTTGAGGTCGGTGAAAGAAGAAGAGAAGGAGAAAAGGAGCGAAGACAAACTGAGGTGATTCTTGGAGATTCCTTCCAGCGATGGCGCGACTGAAGCAGACGAAGGGTCTAAAAACTGAGGTGTCGGTCGATAAATTATTTCTCGAGGCTGTGGAGGAGGAAGGTGGTTCAAGGACGGTCGCTGGATTTTCTCTTTCCTTAAAAAAATCCTCTATACAACCTTTAAACGAGACAAAATCTGACAGATGTTTTTTTTTTTTTATTTTTTACGGCCGTCGTGTTGTAATGGGCTCGTTTTGGGTTCGTGATTTTAAAAAAGGAAACTGTGTCGGGCCCAAGTTCAGATTGGTCGTTCACGTTCAGACTGCAGGACTTCAGACTTTTTGGTGAAATCTGTGAAATTTTTGTTGCAGTGTTTCTATTTCCAGTTAAATGTGACTCGTGTGCAGTGTTGGGAAGTTTACTTTTAAAATGTAATCCCCTACAGATTACAGATTACACACACCAAAATGTAGTTTGGAACGTAATCCATTTAATTACTTAAAGTGAGTAATGTAATCTGATTACTTTGGATTACTTGATTTGTTGTAGAGAAACAAAGACGAGGAAATCTTCACATAAGAAGTTTTGTCTGATAAAAGAAAATAAAAAGTCCAGATTTTAAAAATATTATTTATAGAAAACGAAGAAACGTCCACACAGCACATTAGACCTGGTTTAGACCTGGTTTAGACCTGGTTTAGTCCTGGTTTAGTCCTGGTTTAGTCCTGGTTTAGTCCTGGTTTAGACCTGGTTTAGACCTGGTTTAGTCCTGGTTTAGACCTGGTTTAGTCCTGGTTTAGACCTGGTTTAGACCTGGTTTAGACCTGGTTTAGTCCTGGTTTAGTCCTGGTTTAGACCTGGTTTAGACCTGGTTTAGTCCTGGTTTAGTCCTGGTTTAGACCTGGTTTAGACCTGGTTTAGTCCTGGTTTAGACCTGGTTTAGTCCTGGTTTAGTCCTGGTTTAGACCTGGTTTAGTCCTGGTTTAGTCCTGGTTTAGACCTGGTTTAGACCTGGTTTAGTCCTGTTTAGTCCTGGTTTAGACCTGGTTTAGTCCTGTTTAGTCCTGGTTTAGTCCTGGTTTAGACCTGGTTTAGTCTTGTTTAGTCCTGGTTTAGTCCTGGTTTAGTCCTGGTTTAGTTTAGTCTGGTTTAGTCCTGGTTTAGTCCTGGTTTAGACCTGGTTTAGTCCTGTTTAGTCCTGGTTTAGACCTGGTTTAGTTTAGTCCTGGTTTAGACCTGGTTTAGACCTGTTTAGTCCTGGTTTACTGGTTTAGTCCTGGTTTAGTCCTGGTTTAGTCCTGGTTTAGTCCTGGTTTAGACCTGGTTTAGTCCCCTGGTTTAGTCCTGGTTTAGTCCTGGTTTAGTCCTGGTTTAGACCTGGTTTAGTCCTGTTTAGTCCTGTTTAGACCTGGTTTAGACTGGTTTAGTCCTGGTTTAGACCTGGTTTAGTCCTGGTTTAGTCCTGGTTTAGACCTGGTTTAGACCTGGTTTAGTCCTGGTTTAGTTTAGTCCTGGTTTAGACCTGGTTTAGTCCTGTTTTGGTTTAGTCTGGTTTAGACCTGGTTTAGTCCTTGTTTAGTCCTGGTTTAGTCCTGTCCTGGTTTAGTCCTGGTTTAGACCTGTTTAGTTTAGTCCTGTTTAGTCCTGGTTTAGTCCTGGTTTAGACCTGGTTTAGTCCTGTTTAGTTTTAGTCCTGGTTAGACCTGGTTTAGTCCTTGTTTAGTCCTGTCCTGGTTTAGTCCTGGTTTAGACCTGGTTTAGTCCTGTCCTGGTTTAGTCCTGGTTTAGACCTGGTCCTAGTCCTTGTTTAGTCCTGGTTTACCTGGTTTAGTCCTGGTGGTTTAGTCCTGGTTTAGTCCTGGTTTAGACCTGGTTTAGTCCTTGTTTAGTCCTGGTTTAGTCCTGGTTTAGACCTGGTTTACCTGGTTTAGTCTCACATCATCATCACACGACACAATAATCCTGCTTATGTTAATGAGACAGAAGAAGAAGAGGAAGAAGAGGAGGAAGAGGAGGAAGAAGAGGAATGAAGAAGAAGAAGAAGAGGAGGAAGAGGAGGATGAAGAGGAAGAGGAGGAGACTGTTAAAGACTCAATGAATATTTTAGCGCGAAGGGCCTGAGCGAGGAGGTAATTGAATGAACGGAGTGAAGAGGAGGAGGAGGAGGAGGGGGGGGGGCAGGATGAATGGAGAGGCAGAGAGAGAGAGAGAGAGATGGAGAGAGAGGAGAGAGGGAGAGAGAGGGAGAGAGGGGAAGAGAGGGAGAGAGTAATCGTCGCTAAGAATCCAGCTCACGTAAAAGACGCTTTAAGAAGACGGACGAGCGAGAGGAGAAGAAGAGATGAATGTACGTGTCAGAGGAGAGAGAGAGAGAGAGAGAGAGAGAGAGAGAGAGAGAGAGAGGAGAGAGAGGAGGAGGGAGAGAAGGGAGAGAGAGGTGAAAGAAAGAGAAAGAAAGAAATGAGACAGAGAGGAAGGAAGAGAAAAGGGAGAAGATGAGAGAAGAGAGAACAGGAGAAAGGAGAGAGTGAGGGGGGAGAGAGAGGAAAAGAGAAAGAGGAGAGAGAGTAGAAAAGGAGGAGAGAGAGGGTAAAAGAGAGAGAAGAGACTGAAATGAGAGAGAGGAGAGAGAGAATGAGAAAAAGAGAAGAGAGAGAGAGAGAAAAAAGAAGAGAGAGAGAATAGAAAAAGGAGAAGAAGAGATGAATGTACGTGTCAGAGGAGAGAGAGAGAGAGAGAGGAGAAAGGGAGAGAGAGGTGAAAGAAAGGAGACAGAGAGGAAGGAAGAGAAAAGAGAAAAAGGAGAAGATGAGAGAAGAGAGAAAAGGAGAAAGGAGAGAGTGAGGGGGGAGAGAGAGGAAAAGAGAAGAGAGAAGAGAGGGAACAGTGAGTGAGAGATGGTGAGAGGAGGTGAAGAGAGGGAGGAGGGAGAAGGGTGACGAAGATAGAGAGAAACAGAGAGAATAGGAAAAAGAAAGGAGAGAAAGAGTAGAAAAAGTGAAGAGAGAGAGTAGAAAAAGAAAGGAGAGACTGAAATGAGAGAGGAGAGAACAGGAGAGAGGGTGAGAGGAGAAAGTAGAAAAAAGAGGAGAGAGATTTTTTATTTATTTTTTATTTATTTATTTAAGAAAATAGGGACAAAACACATTAATAACATATACATATATAAATGTTATCAGATTATAGCCCAAGGCTAATTTCCATCTGCTGCCCCTGGGCAGTTGAGTGATCATAAAACAATCACAGTAAAAAAATACACCCCGACAGACAATACAGTAATACAAATAGACAGACACAAAGAGCTGGGTCAGTCACAAGATCACAGACACAGGTCAAGTAAAGGATGTTGGATTGACGCTGCCTTGTTAGTTAAGATGCCAGTGTAGAGATATGAAGCTAAAAATTACTATAAAGTGCTTTTCTACAATGTATTGCACGTGCCCTCGAAGGTAAAATTCTTTAGTATATTACATACTGCCCGTAATTTAAATATTAAATACTTAATTAATAGCATATTGCAACTTTGCCCATTGCACATTGTAAACTATCGTAAATGATCACACACACACCTGTGTCGACCTGAGCCATGTCTTAAATGGCCTTTAAAAGTCGTAAAGCTGGGGAGATGAGCGGAGGGGGTGGAGCGAGAGAGAAATAGAACGTGAGAAGAGTAGGAAAGAAAGAAGAGAGAGATAAGAGAGAGAGAAGAAAGAGAGGAAGAGAGAGTGACAGGTGTGGAAGATGGGGTGAGTGGAGAAAGAAAGGAGAGGAGGCAGAGAGAGAGAAAGACAGAAATAAAGAAAGAGAAGAGAAAGAGAGAGGAAGGAATGTGTGAGGAGAGAGAAAGGAGAGAGGAGGAGAAAGAGGAGAGACAGCAGAGAGAGAGAGGGTGAGTTTGTAAAAAGAGAAGAGAGAGAGGGATGATAGAGAGAAGAGGGATGATAGAGAGAGAGAGGGATGATAGAGAGATGCAGTAGTTTTAGTCGTTCTGAGTTTGTGTTTTTTTTAATTTATTTGTTTTTGTTTTTTTTGATTCGACTGAATCGATTTGTTCAAAGAGATTTTCAAAACACTCGTCCTTTTATTTATTTATTCACTCAACTCATCACTCCATCATGTATTTGCACAGACGTGTACTGCAGTACTCTGTGTACTACAGTACTCTGTGTACTGCAGTATTCTGTGTACTGCAGTATTCTGTGTACTGCAGTACTCTGTGTACTACAGTACTCTGTGTACTGCAGTATTCTGTGTACTGCAGTACTCTGTGTACTGACAGTACTCTGTGTACTGCAGTACTCTGTGTACTGCAGTACTCTGTGTACTGTATAAGTCTGGTACTGTCCACAGTTTTACATCATTTGTAGTACTTGTAGTCTTGTAGTACTGTAGTATTGTAGTACTGTAGTACTTGTATTATTTTGTAGTAGTTTGTAGTAGTATTGTAGTACTTGTAGTACTTGTAGTATTTGTAGTATTTGTAGTATTGTAGTACTTGTAGTAGTAGTATACTGTAGTAAGTAGTATTTGTTAGTAGTATTGTGTATTTGTAGTACTTGTAGTATTTGTAGTATTTGTAGTACTTGTAGTATTTGTGTAGTATTTGTAGTATTTGTAGTAGTATTTGTAGTATTTGTAGTATTTGTAGTAGTAGTTCTTGTAGTATTTGTAGTACTTGTAGTATTGTAGTTGTATTTGTAGTATTTGTAGTACTTGTAGTATTTGTAGTACTTGTAGTACTTGTAGTATTTGTAGTAGTAGTAGTATTGTAGTACTTGTAGTTTGTAGTATATTTGTAGTATTGTAGTACTTGTAGTATTGTAGTATTTTGTATTGTAGTAGTACTTGTAGTATTGTAGTAGTACTTGTAGTATTTGTAGTAGTTTGTAGTACTTGTAGTATTGTAGTAGTATTGTAGTACTTGTAGTACTTGTAGTATTTGTAGTAGTTGTAGTATTTGTAGTAGTTGTAGTATTTGTAGTACTTGTAGTATTTGTAGTAGTATTTGTAGTATTTGTAGTATTTTGTAGTACTGTAGTATTTGTAGTATTTGTAGTACTTGTAGTACTTGTAGTATTTGTAGTATTTGTAGTACTTGTAGTATTTGTAGTATTTGTAGTTGTAGTATTGTGTAGTAGTACTTGTAGTACTTGTAGTATTTGTAGTATATTGTAGTTGTAGTAGTGTAGTAGTTTGTAGTACTTGTAGTTTGTAGTAGTACTTGTAGTATTTGTAGTATTTGTAGTATTTGTAGTATTTGTAGTACTTGTAGTATTTGTAGTATTTGTAGTACTTTGTACTTGTAGTACTTGTAGTACTTGTAGTACTTGTAGTATTTGTAGTACTTGTAGTACTTGTAGTATTTGTAGTAGTATTTGTAGTACTTGTAGTATTGTAGTAGTATTTGTAGTATTTGTAGTATTTGTATTTGTAGTATTTGTAGTACTTGTAGTATTTGTAGTATTTGTAGTACTTGTAGTACTTGTAGTATTTGTAGTATTTGTAGTACTTTGTAGTATTTGTAGTATTTTAGTAGTATTTGTAGTACTTGTATTTTGTAGTAGTAGTATTTGTAGTATTTGTAGTATTTGTAGTATTGTAGTATTGTAGTAGTACTTGTAGTACTTGTAGTATTTGTAGTATTTGTAGTACTTGTGTATTGTAGTATTTGTAGTATTTGTAGTAGTTTGTAGTACTTGTAGTATTTGTAGTATTTAGTACTTGTAGTACTTGTAGTAGTTGTAGTATTTGTAGTATTTGTAGTACTTGTAGTAGTATTTGTAGTATTTGTAGTATTTGTAGTAGTATTTGTAGTACTATTTGTAGTACTTGTAGTATTTTGTAGTATTTGTAGTACTTGTAGTATTTGTAGTATTTGTAGTAGTACTTGTAGTACTTGTAGTATTTGTAGTATTTGTAGTACTTGTAGTACTTTGTAGTATTTGTATTTGTATTTGTAGTACTTGTAGTATTTGTAGTATTTGTAGTAGTTTGTAGTACTTTGTAGTAGTACTTGTAGTACTTGTAGTATTTGTAGTATTTGTAGTACTTGTAGTATTTGTAGTAGTATTTGTAGTATTTGTAGTATTTGTAGTACTTGTAGTAGTTTTGTAGTATTTGTAGTAGTATTTGTAGTATTTGTAGTAGTATTTGTAGTACTTGTAGTACTTTGTAGTAGTATTTGTAGTACTTGTAGTATTTTGTAGTATTTGTAGTATTTGTAGTAGTAGTATTTAGTAGTAGTATTTGTAGTAGTATTTGTAGTACTTTGTAGTATTTGTAGTATTTGTAGTATTTGTAGTATTTGTAGTATTTGTAGTATTTGTAGTAGTATTTGTAGTATTTGTAGTACTTGTAGTATTTTGTAGTATTTGTAGTATTTGTAGTAGTAGTATTAGTAGTATTTGTAGTATTTGTAGTATTTGTAGTATTTGTAGTATTTGTAGTATTTGTAGTACTTGTAGTATTTGTAGTATTTGTAGTACTTGTAGTATTTGTAGTATTTGTAGTACTTGTAGTATTTTTAGTAGTATTTGTAGTATTTGTAAGTACTTGTAGTATTTGTAGTGTAGTAGTATTTTGTAGTATTTGTAGTATTTGTAGTACTTGTAGTTTGTAGTATTTTAGTAGTTTTGTAGTATTTGTAGTACTTGTAGTATTTGTAGTATTTGTAGTATTTGTAGTACTTGTAGTATTTGTAGTTTTGTAGTATTTTGTAGTATTTGTAGTATTTTTGTAGTATTTGTAGTAGTATTTGTAGTACTTATGTGGTTGTGTCATTGACTCAGATGAACTTGACGTTTAAAGTTTCACTGTGGAACATTTTGAGTTCACGACTTTTTCACCACATGAAAATTCAGACCCGAGAACTTCAGGACAGAAGAGAAACGTTCTTGCTTCAGTCTCCTTGCCTCCCCATTCCTTCAGCCTTCCCTCCTCCTCTTTCCTCATTCCTCCTTCCTTCCTCCATTCCTTCACTCCCTCCTCCTCCCTCCTTCCCCTTCATCCTCCTTCCTTCCTTCCCTTCATCTTCCTCCTTTCCTCCTCCTCCTCCCTTCCCTTCCTTCCTCTTCCCTCTTTCCTCCTCCCTCCATTCCCTCCCTCCTTCCTCCTTCCTCCTTCCCTTCAGTCACTCTTTCCTTCCTCCTCCCTCCCTCATTCCTTCCCTCCTTCCCTTCATCCTCTCCCTCCTTCCCTTCCCTCTTTCCTTCCTCCCTCCTTTCAGCCTCTCCTTCCTCCTCCCTTGTTCCCTTCCTCTCCTCCTCTCCTCCCTCGTTCCCTCAGCTTCTCCTCTCCTCCCTCGTTCCCTCTCTCTCTCCGTTCTCCGTCCGTTCGTTCGTCTTCATTCATTTTACATGTTTCATTTTTTATTCATGCTGCTGCTGCTCGGGGTGAATCTTCTGAGCTGAACCAGGAGGCGCTCGGTTCTTCTCGTCGGAGCCGGAGGACGGAGGACGTAGGACGTAGGACGTAGGACGGAGGACGTAGGACGGACGTAGGACGGAGGAGGACGTAGGACGGAGGACGGAGGACGTAGGACGTAGGACGGAGGATGTAGGACGGAGGAGGAGAAGTTTCCACCGAGCTCCACCTGAGAGCAGCAGGAGACCACGGAGCTGTTTAAAGTCACACTGCGGAACATTCCAGGTTCTCCTGGTTTTAGATCCGTGTTTCCTCAGAGTCTCGCAGGAGCCACAGTCAGAACCTCGAGCGACAAACTCAACGAAAACTCAAGAAACTCCAAAAACATCAAAACATCTGCAACTAAAAATACGATAAACTGTAAGAAAAGTTTAAACTGTGAACGAGGGAAGCACCGATACCAATACCGATACCGATACTGATACCGATACTGATACTGAGATCAAATATTCACAAAGTTATTGAAAAATGATCTGTTTGGGCCGAGAACCGAGCACCGACCAGAGACTCTGCTGTTCTACTGGAGCTTCAACGTCCACGTGGACGACGACAGTGACGCCTGGAGGTGAACGTCCTGATCTGAACCTGAGTCATGTTCTGTTGTTGAGTCGCAGTTTGTCCAGAACCAACACCAAGTTCAAGTGTCCATCAGTGCAGGTGGCACCAGGACACACGGCCGGACGTCCACGATCGACTGTGGTCGTGTCATTTGACCTCTGGCCTCGTGTCCTGGACACTCAGGTGAAGAGAGGAGCAGAGCTGTAGAGCTCCACCTGGTGGTGAGTTGATTCACTGGTGGAAGAGGAAGTCGGAAAGACCTGGCAGGTCCAGATGTATCGAGGGTCTGAGGGGAACATCTGGCAGAGCCTCTGTCAGAGGGACTTTCACCTCACACCTCCAGGAGCTTCTCACAGATTCTGGGCGAGTCTGGAGACATGGAGTCTGAGTTAGAGATGCGCAGATGGGCGACTTTTTCATCCACAACAGCATCACAAAACTCATCATCCGCCCACTGTCCATTTGCAACCACAGTTTTTAACCAGTTTTCAAAACCGCACTCACCCGCCGTCCGCTCGTCTCCTCCCATTTGCTCCGAGTTCAGAGTTTTTTATTTGAGTAGTGAAACCGCCTGAATTTAATTAAAATATTATTTTTCGTCACGTCATCCGCCCGACCCGAGGTTTAGTCGCGGAGTCCGCGGCTGTAACCGCCATCCGTGCATCTCTAGTCTGAGTGGACTTTGTTCTCGACCTCTATAGTCGAAGCGGCCGCTCGTACCTGTGGGCGTCAGGTCTGTGGTGTCTGTCACGGCGGTGATCTTCAAACCTGGTGGTGGACACCAGAAGTAAGGGACACAGTCAGGCTGAAGGAGGAGTCCTGTCGGGTCTTGTTGGCTCATCAGACTCCTGAGGAACCTGAGGAACCTGAGGAACCTGAGGGTCAAGTGCAGCCCGTGTGTCAGTCTCACTTTTGATTCCTACTTTCTATAATAACACAAACTTTTCCACAGCCTCAGGTCATTTCTGACTCCGTTTTGTGCGGTTTTATTTCAGTTTGAAGTTTCCTGGGCTTGTGACTCAGATCTGACCTGTAAAAGAATCGTTAACATCTCCAAAACTAAAACAGCACAAACGATGGACAGAGTTTTTGTGGAGGTTTGTGTTTGATGGAGCCACTTCATCAGGTGTTCAACCGTTTTTGTTTTCCGTCGTTTTCTTCCTCAAGCTGGAGTTTTTTTTTTGGAACAGTCGGTGCATTAACCAGCATTTCAGATCTTTTTCTTTCTCTCTTTTTTTTCTTTATTTGTCTTTCTTCATCATTAGACTCTGTCCTCTTCTGGTCCTCCTCTGGTCCTCCTCTGGTCCTCTCTGGTCCTCTGGTCCTCCTCTTCTGGTCCTCTTCTGGTCCTCCTCTGGTCCTCCTCTGGTCCTCCTCTGGTCCTCCTCTGGTCCTCGTCCTCTGGTCTCTCCTCTGGTCCTCCTCCTCTGGTCCTCGTGGAGTCAGTGGTCTGTAGGTTTCTTCTTCTCTGGAGCGTCTCGTGATCCGCGGCTGCAGATGGACAGAAGTGTTGGTCTATTTAAAGCCCGCGAGACGTTCTCCTGCACATATGTTCTGGTCTGACTCACCGTACATCACCGCTCCTCTTCATCTCCGCTCCTCTTCGGCGTCTGTGGACACGTGGTCTTCGGGCATCGGGGGACGGCTGAGGTCATAGGTCACACCCCCCCCGAGACCAGAACAGAAACGAAAACACGAAAACACGAGAGTCTGTGAGTTAAAGAGACACGACAGATGAGTCCATATATCACTTATTTTTCACAATAAAACCAAAAATAAGAAAAACTGAGATGCCAGATTAAACCAGGACTAAACCAGGACTAAACCAGGTCTAAACCAGGACTAAACCAGGACTAAACCAGGACTAAACCAGGACTAAACCAGGAAACCAGGTCTAAACCAGGTCTAAACCAGGTCTAAACCAGGACTAAACCAGGACTAAACCAGGTCTAAGTTCATGTGGTTTTAAGTTTAGTTTGTGTAAAACATAAACAAAAGTGTCAAAGTTGAATTAAACACAGGATAATGTCAAACGACTGATGTGGATCGAGTCGTTTTGTTTCGATGTTGGAAACGTTGAGTTTATTTGTGCAGATTAGTAACAGTTATAATAAATAATATAAATATAATAATAATGATAAAATCGATTCTCCTGATGATTGACGAAGAAAATGGAATCAAATGCTCGTCTCTAGTGTTGATCTGTCCTCAGTGTGGGTCATAGCAGCAGAGTCATTCAGGTCAGAATGGAGCTTCACACCTCTGACCCCTGACCTCTGACTCTGACCCTGACCCCTGACCTCTGACCCCTGACCTCTGACCTCTGACCCCTGACCTCTGACCTCTGACCCTGACTCTGACCCTGACTTCTAACCCCTGACCTCTGACCCCTGACCTCTGACCCCTGACCCTGACCTCTGACCTGACCCCTGACCTCTGACCCCTGACCCTGACCTGACCCCTGACCTCTGACCTCTGACCCCTGACGTCGCTCTCATCATTCTTCTCTTTGGTTTGAGTTGTAAACAGACGACAGATGAAGTCTGAGGCCTCCACTTCTGTTCAAGGAAAGAGTTTGTTTCTTAACAAAAATCTCCTCTTTAACTCCTCCTCCACCAGCGTCCGACCAGAACTGAAGAAGCAGAGAAACATCTTCAACCAAATAAACGTTTGTCCAGTTCACACAGAATATGAGCTACACATGAGAGAGGGAAAAGAAAAATCGGTTCAGATGAAACAGTTTGTCAGGACACGTGGACGCGCAGACTCCTGACACCGACCAGAAGCTCGTTTCAGAAGAGCCCGGTTTGTGTTCAGCAGCGTCAGTGATGAGTTCACACGACGAGACGTTTAAGTGACGAGACGACACGTCCACACCTCAGACGAGTCCACGAGTCCTCGGACGAGTCCTCGGACGAGTCCTCGGACGAGTCATCGGACGAGTCCACGGACGAGTCGACGAGTCCTCGGACGACGAGTCCACGGACGAGTCCTCGGACGAGTCCTCGGACGAGTCCTCGGACGAGTCCACGGACGAGTCCTCGGACGAGTCCACGGACGAGTCCGGACGAGTCCACGAGTCCTCGACAGTCAGACGAGTCCTCAGACGAGTCCACGGACGAGTCCTCAGACGAGTCCTCAGACGAGTCCGAGTCGGACGAGTCCTCCGAGTCACAGACGAGTCCACGGACGAGTCCTCAGACGAGTCCTCAGACGAGTCACGAGTCAGACGAGTCCACGGACGAGTCCACGGACGAGTCCACAGACGAGTCCACGAGTCCTCAGACAAGTCCACAGACGAGTCCTCGGACGAGTCCTCAGACGAGTCCACGAGTCCTCAGACGAGTCCTCGGACGAGTCTACGGTCGAGTCCTCGGTCGAGTCCTCGGTCGAGTCCACGGTCGAGTCTACGGTCGAGTCGGTCGAGTCTCGGTCGAGTCCTCGGTCGAGTCCACGGTCGAGTCCTCGGTCGAGTCCTCGGATCGAGTCCACGGTCGAGTCCTCGGAGTCCACGAGTCCTCGAGTCCACGGTCGAGTCCACGGACGAGTCTACGGACGAGTCCTCGGTGAGTCCTCGGTCGAGTCCACGGTCGAGTCTACGGTCGAGTCCTCGGTCGAGTCCACGGTCGAGTCTACGGTCGAGTCCTCGGTCGAGTCCTCGTCGAGTCCACTCGAGTCTCGGTCGAGTCCTCGGTCGAGTCCTCGGTCGAGTCCACGGTCGAGTCTACGGTCGAGTCCTCGGTCGAGTCCTCGGTCGAGTCCACGGTCGAGTCCTCGGTCGAGTCCTCGGATGAGTCCACGAGTCCTCGGACGAGTCCACGGTCGAGTCCACGGACGAGTCCTCGGTGGAGTCCTCGGTGGAGTCCTCGGTGGAGTCCTCGGTCGAGTCCGAGGTCGAGTCCGAGGTCGAGTTCCGAGGTCGAGTCCGAGGTCGAGTCCGAGTCCGAGTCCTCGGTCGAGTCCACGGTCGACTCCTCGGTCGAGTCCGAGTCCTCAGTCGAGCCTCCACCTCCAGTGCCCGGCTGTAAACCCCGCCCATTGAAGAGACAGGGCCAATAGGAACGCTGGAGTGGCTCTGAGTGACAGGAGACGAATGAACAGAAACAAAACTAAAGTAAAATCTGAAACTAAAAAACTCAGACTTTGGACTGATTCTGATTCCACCATGAGAATAAAAAAAAAATATTTAGAAAACACAATATGATTTTCCACATTAAATAGTAAAACTTTCTTTCTCAAAACTGTAATGTTTTATTTATTTATTATTTCTTGTTTCTGTCATTTCAAAGTCATTCAGGACATCACAATATGACTGTTTTTAAAATGTAAAATATTACACGAATATTACAGAACTTTAACTCTCACCAAAAGAAATGAACCAGGAATGAACCAGGACTAAACCAGGTCTAAACCAGGACTAAACCAGGTCTAAACCAGGACTAAACCAGGTCTAAACCAGGACTAAACCAGGTCTAAACCAGGTCTAAAGCAAACCCCATCGTGAGGACCTGACTCGCGGTCGATGTGACAGAGACAGAAGTTTGTTCAGTCGTAACGATCAGTAAAAACATTTCAGTGAATCAGAAAAACATTTGTCGAACCATCGCAGAGAAACGTCACACAAACACGTAACACGACGACTGAAACCGTTACCACGACAACAATCTCCAGCTTTTACTGACACTTCATCAGCCCCTCCCCCTTCAGATAATTAAAGACATTACACATGAACGTCGTTAGAGTCGTGTTTAATCGTGTGTGTGGAGGACAGAAGGATCATGTGACGGGAGCCTCAGCCTCATCACAACACCAAGATTTATTACATTTAAATACACGTGAGCTTCTCATTTTGAATTAAATTGGTGCGATAAAGTTTTTTTTTTTTCACTATGAAACTTTTCTGTCGGACAAAATTTACCACTGGAGCTTTAAATAAGTTTATCCCAAACTTATTTTCTGGAGACCCATAGTTTAAAAGTCATAAAGTCAATCGACATTATTCATAAATCACAAAATAAAGGTGGATTGTTTTCATTATTGAACATGAACTGTTTCCCCCGGACGCCGACTGGAACAACCAGCACATATAAGACTAGAACTGCCCTCAGAGCATCACTGCATAAAGAAAACACACTTCCACCAGGGATTAGAAATGATTTTCACACTCATGAACTTAATTAAAACACAGATATATTTAGTATCTCTGGAAACTTGAGACTCTGAACTCTTCATTTCTGGATGTTTAAATGTGATTCACTCATTTACAGGTTTATAACAGCTCAGTGAACATGAGAGTTTAACCTGGTCAGGGGCAAAATCCAAAACAAAACAAAAAAAACTACATTCAGCATCTGATATCTGCAGGTTCTGAGTATTATATTCATAAAAAAAATAAAAAATATACTTTGTATTTAAACAGATTTCATATCAGCAGATACAGTAGAGCCAAGTGTTCACCTGTTTTTACCTGTTGTTCACCTGTGTGCACCTGATTCACTTTTTCCATTTAATTTATTCAACTCATTTAACTTATTATAATAATAATATATAATAAAAACTCTTCCCATCAGTGTGAGTTCAGTATTTGTCATCTTGGTCACTTTCTCTTGCACAGAGCTCCACATAAGTGTTTGTTTCTGTAGTGATTCTGTTATACGTTGCATCTTGGAAAAAAAGACTGAAATATTTTAAAAGACTCGTCTGAGAAACATCCAGATTTCAGGATATTTTGGTTCATAATCGAGTATAAAGCCTCTGATAGTTTGTTTGGACATCGCAGGACTCCACACAGACGCATCAGCCACATTCTCACCTTCATAAGTTTCACTCTCTGTAAGTCCGTCGCTGTTTTCCACTTTATAATCAACTTCATCATCACTTTGAAATCAATAAAAGTCACTTTCTTTAAACTTATCCATAAAACACGTCCGCTCCTCATTATTTCTAAAACTGTGCGTCGCAGCGCCGCCATCTTTCCATTACACGTGTTTCGTCTTGTGTTTTTTTTCCGGAAGCTCCATCGTCACTACTTCGATTAACTTCGGAAAAAACATATCCTTGAATCCTATTGGTCAGTCTAGTGTGGGGTGTAGTGGCCCCGACCAATCACAGACTCTGTTTACATGTGAAAAACCGAGTCGTTTCTAAAGGTCGTCAAATCACGTCTTTAGTGAAACAGCGAAGGAGACACAAGACGTCGTTAAGGAAACAGGGGTTGTTAAATGTTCATGGGGGAAAGAGTTAAAGATGATATTTTCTTGTTGACTGATCGTGTCTCTGAACTGTTTTACTCAAGGTTTAAAAAACAGTCATTTCTTTTTCTTTTCAGAATCAGCAATACTGGAACAAATGAGTCCATCCGTCCATGTTCTTCCTCTTCTCCAGAACCCCCACTCCCAGACTTCCTGGGAAGACCCCAAGTCCCCAAGTCGTTCCCAGGTCAGACCAGAGACATAGTCCCTCCAAAATAGTCAATAAAAAAATTACAAAAAGATTGAAAATGATACAAAACGTTTCCAGTGAGATCGGTGGTTTCAGACGCAGCAGCAGCAGATCAGGAGCAGCTTCACTCCGTTTCTGTTTCCGTTTCTGTTTCATTTTTGTGAGCAGAGAAAATCCCAATTCACACAAACATGTAGAAGTGAAAGGAATAAGTGGAGAAACACTGAGACCTTCTGAGCTTCTGAGGACTGCAGCTTCACCACCCCCCAAAAAAAAAAAAACTCTCCTGACCCACCTGACCCGGTCTTCAGGAAACACTGCTTTAAAGGAGCACTGTGTAACATTTCTGGCAGAATTTCCATCACTTGTTGTGTCCATGGAAATATTATTGCTCCGCAGGATGAATGAAACATCTTTTATGGCTGTAAATGCCTCATGTTGGTGCCCAAATCGGTGCACGAGAGAATCAAACTCCTCCCGTCTGACTCTGTGACTCTTACGTTTACTCAGTTTCTCACTAAAATCAGCAGCTCTGTGGTATTTTCATTTTGTAAAGAGGAACTCACCGGAGGAAAACTGTCAGAGGCTCCTGAAATAAAGGTAGAGTGCACCGCCTGGTGGACAAAAGTGAAATTACACTCTGATGGTGTAAATGAGACTGTGGACTTACTTTTTGGCAAATCGTAACACGTCTGCATCTTGTATTTTGTGATTTTTTTTTCAATATGTGGGTTTCACGTGACGTCACAGGGCTTCGTTTGTCAGACGGAGGCAGGAAGTGAACGACTGGAGGAAAACGCCGATGTGTTGTGTCGTTTACGTCTGTGCCAATCGTTCTAACC
Source organism: Boleophthalmus pectinirostris (assembly GCF_026225935.1). Lineage (NCBI taxonomy): Eukaryota > Metazoa > Chordata > Actinopteri > Gobiiformes > Gobiidae > Boleophthalmus > Boleophthalmus pectinirostris. The sequence continues at coordinate 1,644,336 of NW_026570970.1, read as the reverse complement.
CAGAGAAGGAAGAGAGATGAATTACAGAACCGAATATAGTCGAACACAAAGGTCAGAAATGGGAAAAGCCGACAGAACAACGCCGTAAAAAGTGGATCACAAACAGTGTTGTGGAGTAACAGATTACATGTACTGGAGTAATCAGAGTACAAATTATGAGTAAGTGTATTCAGTTACAGTTACTGTTTCAGTGAGTGGGAATTGGATTACAGTTACTTTGTTGGAATAAATGAATTACACAATGGTAATTTTCAGTTTTTATATTTTGGGATAAATCTGGACTAAACCAGGACTAAAATCAAAACTAAACTAGGACTAAAATCAAAAATAAACTAGGACTAAAACAAAAAATAAACTAGAACTAAACTAGGACTAAACCAGAACTAAAACCAGAATTAAACTAAAAAGCATGACAATATCAAATAATCCAAAGTAATCAGATTACATTACTCACTTTAAGTAATTTAATGGATCACGTTACAAACTATTTTAGTGTGTGTAATCTGTAATCTGTAGGGGATTACATTTTAAAAGTAAACTTCCCAACACTGATTACAAACCTGTTTTGGGTCGGGAGGAGCAGAATTCGCTGATGCTCGTGTCTGCAGTGACACTTCAACAAAGGTTTGTTACAAAGATCAATAGTTTTTTGTGGTTTATCTAAACATAAACGAATCATTAACGACGAACGACGTTTGTTGACATTAAATAGTTCAGATAAATCGATCACTGCCGATACACTGCAGTTTTACACATAACAATTTATACACATAAAATAAGAGAAACACTCACCCCGGCCAAGACCAAAACCATAATCATCATTTACACCAGGAGAGTTAAACTCATTTTGTTCCGGGGGTCGTGTCCAACGACTTTGATCCAAAGTGTCCGGATCAGAAAACTCATGTCATATAAACCCCAAAAATAACAAGAAGTTCAAATATTTGTGCAGAGAAACACAAATCTATTACACAAATCTTTTTTAATTGATGAACTCTTTCTTTTACAAAATATTATAATATTATGAACAACCTGAAACTTTAAGAAAAATACAATTTCAACACAAAGTTTGAACATGAACTTGTCTGTAAACAGGAATAAATCCATTTTTGTTGTAAAATCCTGCACTCGGCTCCACTTTTCTCATGTTGGACATTTTTCTGATGAGGGTGTCACGGTCAACAGTCAAAACGATCGTCCTTTAAGAGCGTTTGGAAAGAGACAAGTCTTCATTTGTGCTGCTCTGGTGGGAGGGGCCACGTACAGAGACGCTGGAGACGCTGCTGTGATAAACACCACGGAAAATTCTGTCTGGGAGAGTTTGCTTAGACTGATGCCCCCGAGACTCGACCCCAGAGAAGAAGAACATGGATGAATTCTTTAGTGTTTTTATTTTATAGGCCTATTGATTTGACTTTGATTAAATGCTGCACAAAATTATTATTAATACAATTGTTATTCATATTTTTATTGTTTCTATGGCTCCTGTGAGCTTCAGATTTTAAAGTTCTTTTATTAGTTTATAAAGCTCTTAATGGTCTTAGTCCTGTTTATTTATCTGATCTGCTTTTATCACGTGAGCCTCTCGGACTCTCAGCTCCTCAGGTCTCGTCTTTTAACTGTTCCAAGAGTCAAACTCACAGTGAAGCGTCGTTCAGCTTTTACGGTCCACGTCTGTGGAACAGTCGACCTGAGGATCTGAGGTCTGCTGCGAGTGTTCAGATTTTTAAAAGTAAACTTAAAACACATCTTTTTAATTTAGCTTTTAACTGAAACTTTCACCTGTTTTAACTTAAATGATCATTATTATTGTTATTATAGTTACATTATACAATCTCTACATGCTGCCCCCTACAGGCCAGTTAATAAGCAGCAATAACGTGTCCTACCACAATTATGCAGACGATCTCAGGGGTAATAATGGACTCAGACTTGAACTTTAACAGCCACATAAAATCAATAACATCTGCAGCCTTTTACCATCTAAAAAACAGAGCAAAAATCAAAGGTTTACTGTCTAAATCAGACTTGGAGAAACTTATCCATGCGTTTGTCTCCAGTAGGTTAGATACTGTAATGTTCTGCTCACTGGTCTCTCCAAACGAGCTGTGAGACGCTGCAGAACATCCAGAACATCCAGAACATCCAGAACATCCAGAACGCTGCAGCTCGGGTCCTGACTCGAACTAGGAAGTACGAGCACATGTGTCCTGGTCTCAGGTCTCTGCTCTGGCTCCTGTGGCTCAGAGACTTTAAAGCAGCTCTGTTTGTACAAGTGTCTCCATGTCCGAGCACCAAAGTCCATCTGTGACATGTTAGTGTCATATGAACATCTCACACTCTGAGGAGCTCAGGGACCAACTCCTGCTGGTGCCCAGAGTCACGACTAAACAAGGGGAGTCAGAGTTTCAGGTTCATGCAGCTAAAACCTGGAACAGTCTGAACATGTGAGACAGACTCTTCTGTGACGCTGTTTAAATCCAGACTCTAAACATTTCTGTTTAACTGTGCAAATAACTGAAAGGTTTTCATTCCGCACTCTTCTCTCCAATTTATGTCTCTTTTTTTTTTAATCTTCATGATTATTTGTTTTGATTTGTTTTTATTATGATTTTAATGTATTTCTTATTCTGTAAAACACTTTGAATGACTTTGTGTACGAAGTTGTGCTGTACAAATAAACTTGCCTATTATAGTTGTTTTAAATTAAATTATCATTACTGATTTACTTCCTCTCCTTCTGATCTTAGCTCTACATTTTCATTTTTACTATAACTTTTAAGAGCTTTATGTTTATTAGTTTTTATGTTTCTGTTAAATTGTCGTATATATGGGGGGTTAATTATTGTATTGATTTTTTTCTGTTGCAGGTGAAGCTCTTTGTGCTACATTTCAAATGTATGAAAAGTGCTGTACAAATAAAGTTTGATTGATTGATTATCAACAGGTCGACCTACAATTTATCATTTTTCACTCTCCTTTGCCAGTGTCAATCACCAGATGTTTTTGACCTTTGACATTATTGTTCTTAGAAAATAAATAAATGCAATATCGTTTTCATCACAGGATCAAACCAAAGATTAAAAAGTCGGAGACGTTTGCGTACGGCTCTTTTCGAGTTTAATAACCAACACTGCTATGTACAAAGCAAGCAACATCATCGTCATCATCAAATCAAAAACTAAAGGACTCGAAACAAAATGTGGGAAAAGTCCAGCCGCGGGTGGTGAGTGTGACGCCCCTGGGTGCTCAACCGTTCACACCCTAGTGGTTTTAGAAAAAAGTAACAGAGCGGGGAGCGAGTGCAAGTGTGACAAACAGGAGAACGTGGACGAAGTCTTCCGTTTCTGCGCCGTGTAACTTTTTTTCCGTTGGGAGCGTCTTCGTCCGGAATGTTTCGCAGTGCGGCATTAAACCCTTCTGTCGTCACGGAAACCAAAACAAACCAAGTTACGCTCAGATCTGCGGTCAGAACGTCTCTTTTTCTAGATATTTCTGAGCTGTAAACCCAAACCGTAATCGGATAAAGGGCGAAGTCGAGCTGTTTAATGCCACACTGCGGAACATTCCAGGCAGAGCGATGGCGTATCCGTAGAAACAAGCGAGTGACGGACGCCCAAACCAAAAAGTTACACCGGTAAGTTTTGGTGAACCCCGCCTTCTCGTGTGCGTTAAATTGTACAGTAAACTTCAGCGTTTCCTATTAACACGGATTATTTTTGTCCCCAAAGCCCAAAAGCAAATTTAACAAAAAAAAAAAAAAAACTGCAACAAAAATTTAAACTTTAAGCTCCTTGTGTTGTCAAAATACAGAGGCAATTTTGGTCTATTTAAAGGTCCAATGTTACGCAAAAACGACTTGTGAGTTTTAAGTCGTGTTCTAAAGTTTCCTCCTCAAAAACAAACCCGGAGTCGTTCCGTTTCATTCACATTTAAGTATCGCATTTTTCGGACTAGAAGGCGCAATTAAAATAAAATCCTCTAAAATCGACTGTGCAATTAACTGAATTTTGATTTCCAAACTCATAATCGAGTTGAAACGATTAAAGCTGAACTGAAATCGATCGTAGAAGAGCTGAATATAGAGTTTATTTTGGACACATTTATGTTTTTCTGCTTTATTTCATGTTCAAAGTTTATTTATTTTATGTTTTATACGTCATAAAAATGCTCTAAGGTTCGTTTTGTGCGTAAATTGTCGATAAAGTGTTTCGAATTACTGTTTTACTCTAGATGCTCTGAATTTGATTTGATTTGGTTTTGTTGTTGTTGTCATCTGCACTTTTGTTTTGCTTTTTTCTATAAATGTATTAAAATTTTCAAACACATACAAAAATAAAGTAAAAAAAATGATAATAATACAAGTTTTGGGGGATTTTTTGAGAGAGAAATGCTGAATAAATGCATCGTGTAAATAAAAATAATCGTTTGAATAATTAGGATTTCAATATCAACCAAAAATAATCGTGATAATTTTTTTTCCATAATCGAGCAGCTCAACTGAAATGTTTTAATTCTGGTCGTGTTACCGACTTCGAACTGATTTTCTGTGGTACACGGAGTTCAAAAATCTGTCAAAATGTTTTAGTACGACTTTGGTAAAACTACGAAGCTGCGACGCTTGATGGATTATCGGAGCGTTACGGCGAACGTGGTTTTAAGTTTCATTTCTGTAAAACGTAAATGTGTCAAAGCTGCATTAAACACATTATTACTCGAGTAAATCTGAGTCGTCCTTGTAGGAAATAAAAAAACAAAACATGGAGGCGACGCCGGGCGAAAATATTTGTGCTGAATATTTAAAAGGTGATTTTTAAAAAATATACATATATTGGATTTTAAACACTTTGAACACATACACTTAGAATTTAATTAACTGATATTCAGCAGAAAAATAATTCAAGAGTTAAAAATTTTAAAGTGAGAAATTCAACAAACCCATGTGTCATTTGTTCATTTTTCAAAATAAAACCAAAAATACATGGGGAAAAAAATAAAAAAAATTCTTCATTATTTGTCTCCAAAACCAAAATGAAAAAACAGATGATTAAATTTTTCAGTTTTCAATTTTGTGTTTAAATGAATAATGGAAAAAAATAAAGAACGGACTGAACCAGGACTGAACCAGGACTGAACCAGGACTGAACCAGGACTGAACCAGGACTGTCATGGCTGGGCCTGCATAGACTGTTGGGTGATCAGAAAACCGAGACCAGACTGAGACCGGGACTGAGACCTTTTTAGACCTGGTTTAGTCCTGGTTTAGTCCTTCTTCAGTCCTGTTTTAGTCTTACTTTTTAGTACGACTTTGGTAAAACTACGAAGCTGTGAAGTTTGATGGATTGTCGGAGCGTTACGGCGAACGTGGTTTTAAATTTCATTTCTGTAAATCGTAAACAAATGTGCTCAAAGCTAAATTAAACACATTATTACTCGAGTAAATCTGAGTCGTCCTCGTAGGAAATAAAAAACCAAAACAGAGACGACGGCGAGCGAATTACGCCACGATCTGCCGATGGACCGAGGACGCCTGGACTCAAGTGTCGTCCGTTTGTTTCGCTTAATGCTCCTTATAGTCCAAAAAATAACTATTATTATTATGAGTCTGTCTACATCTCCAAAGCTCAAAACTTTCTATTCCACCTTGTGATGTCATCATGTGGTGATACAGGACTGTGTTTTTAAACTCCACACACCTTCACTAGAATCACCTGGAGCATTTCAGCGCCGGAATTCTCTCTCTATCGATTTCTACTCAACTAAAAAGGTAAAAAGAGCTGTTTACTTGAAACTACCACTTCGTGACATCACAAGGTGGAGCAGAGAGTTTTAGAGCTTTGGTGATGTAGACAATAATAAAATAAACAAAACACAATTCCAGGTCTGTTTTTGAGGAGGAAACGACATCAGAACACGACTTAAACCTCATCAGTCGGTTTTGTGAGCTACAAACGAAAAGCTGTTTTTGTTTTACTTTCACAAATAAAAAAAAAAAACGATTTAATTAACTGGTTTTAAAACTGGGATCAACCCGTACGAGGTGCCGTATCAGCGAGCCCTCGTCGGCCCGTCCACACACGTTTATGAATTCTATCTGTTTGATTTTTTGTACAAATATATAATTCTACACACATTTTCAGAAACACAAAGATTCAGACGTGTTTTGTCCCGTCAGATTTTAGTGACGACGCTACAGTAAAAGTACAATGAGTTTATTTATTTATTCTTACACTTCAGTGAGGCTGCAGAACCCACGAGGAACCATGAGGGGGCACTAGACATTTCAATCGCAATATTACCAAACAATATTCTGTAAAACTAAACTAAAAACTATGGAAATAATAATAAAATAATCCCCAAAAACCCAATTATCAAGTCTTTGTTTCTTCACCAGATATAAATTAAATTATTTTAAACTTTTTGTATGGAAGGTCATTTGTTCGGTAAGATTTAGAATTTTAAATACCGCAGAATTTTTCCAGCTCTGAAAAAGATGGGATCACTCTGGGTCATTTTACACTCTGAATTTTGACTGTTGAAATTGAGGCTTGAAAATAATTGTGCTGAATATTTAAAAGGTGATTTTTTTTTTTTTTTTAAATATTGGATTTTTAACATTTTGAACATGAAGACTTAGAATTTAATTAACTGATATTGAGTAGAAAAATTATTCAAACAGGCTTTTTCAGAGTTACAAATTTTTAAAGTGAGAAATTCAACAAATCAGTGTGTTATTTGTTCATTCATTTTTATAAAAAAACCAAAAATAATAAAATGAAAAACCAATTATTTTCTTATTATTAAAACCAGGTCTAAACCAGGACTAAACCAGGAATAAACCAGAGCTGAACCAGACTGAACCAGGACTAAACCAGGACTGAGCCAGGAGTGTCCAGCCTGTTGGGTGATCAAATATCCGGGAGCAAACCGGGGCTGAGACCGGATTAGACCTGGTTAAGACCTGGTTAAGTCCTAGTTTAGTCCCGGTTTAGTCCTTGTTCTGTCCTGTTTAAGTCTTACTTCAGTCCTGGTTCAGTCCCTTCTCCGTTTTTTCCGTTTTTAAACACAGAATCTAAAACTGATAAAACAAATCATTATCTGTTTTTTCATTTTGGTTTTGGAGACAAATAATGAAGGAAACAGTTTTTTTTTTTTCCATTTTCTTATTTTTGGTTTTATTTTAAAAAACGAATCAACGAACGACACACAGATTTCAGCGGCGTTTCAAATTCAAAATCTGATGAAACCAATTCTCTTCCATATTGCTGAACTCTGAAAATGATTACTAATCGGCCAATCTAGAATCTTTTTACTGGACTTTAAATTCTGCAGCCGTTCCTCTGTCAGCAGAAGCAAGAATTTTAAAGGCATTTTTTTGTAAACTATTATATATATATAAAAAAAAAGTCTTTATGATCACGAAATTTACACAAGACGCCATTTTTATTAGTTTTTTTTTTTAAAGGTGCATTAAGCAGCTTTCTGGTTGGCGTCCGTCACAAGTCTGTTTCTATGGAGACGTCACTGTTCTGCCTGGAATGTTCCACAGTGTGACTTTAAACAGCTCCACTTTACGTTTATTCAAGCACAGTTGGATTTATTTCTCAAAAACACCTTGAAAAGCAGACATTTTTCCATCCTCTCCGCAGATCTGACCTGTAACTCGGTCTGGGTTACGTCTCCCTAAAGATAGAAAGGTTTAATGCCGCACTGTGGGACATTCCAGACAGAGTAATGACATCACCATGGAGAAAAGCTTCTGACGGAGCCTCCACCGGAAAAGTTACACAATGCAGCTTTAATAATAATAAAAAAATAATAATTCTAATCGAAAATTGCGATCGTTCAAAATGTGGGAGAAATACTGATTATTACGGAAGCCCTGAGTGGCAAGAGGGGGAAAAAAAAGAAAAAAGAGCCCAGATGATGTGCATCTTAAGTGTTTTTGTTTTGTTTTCCACAAAAAAATAAAAAAATATATATCTTGTTTTTTTTGCAGCAATGGCAATTTAATAAAAAAGAAAATCCAAAACTCTTAGAAAACAGAACCCAAATGACAAGAGGTCTTTAGTTTTTTTTAACTATTTTTCTCTTGTATGTATTTTTTTCCCCAACGGCAATTTATTTATTTTTTTGCGTTGATGTGGCTCACAAAAAAAAGAAAAAAGCAAAAAACAAAACTCTTAGAAAATAGAAGCCGAATGACAAGGTCTTTAATTCGCTTTTTAAAAACAGTTTTTCTCTTGTATTTTATTTTTTTCCCCAATGGCTATTTTTATTTCCGTTGATGTGGCTGACGAAAGAAACAAACAAAAAAAACAAAACAAAACTCTTAGAAAACAGAACCCAAATGACGAGAGGTCTTTAATTTGTTTTGGTTTTTTTTTACCGTTTTCCTCGTGTATGTTTTTTTTTTTTTTGCTGATGTGGCTTACAAAAAAAATTAAAAAATAAAACACAACAAAACTCTTAGAAAATAGAACCCAAATGATGTGCCTCTTTTCTTTTTTTCTCTTCTCTTGCCACTCTGGGGTTCCGTAGTTTCTGAATATAGGTCAAATATAACAGATTATTATACGTGGGCGTAAAGAACAAACGCACCCAGGGAGGTCATGTTTGTGAATGTCGGCGTGAGGTTCTAAAAAACAGATTTTAAAGGTGGTGATAAAAGTACAGGGCGACGGCAGAACTACGCACGGGTTTAAAAAAAGGACTCAGTTAAAACTCGTCTTTTACAAAAAACGCCGGTGAGTCGGTAAGGGTCTGTACATCCGTCGTGTGGGGACAGGGGGCGCCGCACACGCAAGAGGACACGTGTGCGGAGACAGTCTCTACGTCTACACAACACCGGAGCAGAGGAGGAGGAAGAGGAGGACGAGGAAGAGGAGAAGAGCTGAGGAGGAGGAGAGCAAAGGTGGAGAGAAGCAGACGAGAAGAGCAGAGGAGGAGGAGAGCAGAGGTTTAGAGGAGCAGAGGACGAGGAGGAGGATGAGGAGGAGGATGAGGAGAGTCAGAGGAGCAGAGGTGGAGTCTTCCTCCGTCTCCGTGGAGCTCCAGCAGCTTGAGCAGACCACAGCAGAGTGAGGTGATCATCTTCAGTCTGTTCCTGTTTTCTTCCGTGGCCCTGCAGACACAGGAGGAGGAGGAGGAGAAGATGAAGCTGTTTCTGGACTTTTCTCTAGATACACAACAGTACTGTATTTTCCGGGCTATTAGTCGCTCTGGTTTATAAGACTCACTGTCATTAAATGGTCTGTTTTTGAACTTTTGTCAAGAATAAACCTCGTGGGACTTTAAAGGAAACAACAGTGTGATGGGTGAGTGGTTTTGTTGGTTTGTTCGTTCACGGTGACTCTGGGCTTTGTTCAGTTGTGGCGTGTAGGGAGGGTGTGTCTGGGACTAGGAGTGTGCAAAAATATTGAAATATCGATATATCGTATCGTTTAATGTAATGATACAGTATCGATATCGTGGGCTGCTGTATCGATATATCGCGTATTGAGTATTTTTGGTGTATTTCACTAAATTATTTCGTTCCAGCTACAGTTTTGTTGCTTGTTTAGTGGAAGGAAACTCATTCACACGGCAAAAAGGTTCGTTAAAATAAAAATTAAGAACATTTGACTTTATCTGAGTCGACTCTACCAGTGGAATAAGTGTTTTTCTAAATTCAAGCGACATTCGATTTCATTTCTTATTTTAAGGGTTGTTGTTTTTCTTTTTTTAAGTGTAGCAAGTTGTATTTTCATATTTTAAGAACAAAAAATCGTATTCTGATGCTGATAGATAATTTAACTTGTCAAGTGGAATTTACTCAAATCATGATAAAACTTTCTCAATTCAAGTCATCTTAACTTGGCTAGATTTTATTTTTTGCAGTGCATGCGACACATTTGACATTTTCACTGTTTTGAGGATTAAAATGTTTTTGTTTCATATTCACTCTGCACAAGAAGAAGTGGTTTAACAAAGACTTTTAGTATCACAGACATGATTTAGCCTTTATTTTTATTGAACGGCATCGAATCAATTTGAAATATATCGTATCGAATCGTAAGTTCATCGTATCGAGATATGTATCGTATCGTGGCCTAGGTATCGAGGTGTGTATTGTATCGGCAACTTCTTAATGATGCTCTGGATTGTGGCGCGTGGTCGTTTTTTTGATGCGGTTAGAGGCTTAAGAGCGCGTCTAATAGGCGAGCTTCAGCTGACGTCGTTGTTATTAAAAGTGCACGTTGCTGCTGGGAAATATTTTGGTCGGAGGCGAGAAACACGGTAGCATCAAACACAGTGCGTAACCTCGCGTATTTCTCCCCGATAATGGTAAATTCCTGCTGCATTATCGGACGCACGAGACACACACGTCAATCTAAAGTTCAGAATAAGTTTTGATCAACAGGAAACAGTAAAAAAATGGAAAAAGTGTGATGCTCTAAACCTTCTGACCGGTAGTGTATCGGTTGGCTGATATTTGGACTTTTTAGCACCATCATTAAATCAGCTGTTGGCCTTAAACCTCCGGCAGAGACACAGATTTAGTTTGGAGACCTGCAGCCTAAAAATACCCATAAAACTTTATTTGAACATTTAGTACAAAGAGAAAACTGCTAAAAACGTGACACAGACGCTCGCTGACAGATTTGTGCTGAACAAAAGGATGTGGGCGAGTTCTCAGTAAATTTAAAGTTAAATTACATAATAAAAAAAAATAACTGACTGGTCCTACACAGAGACACAAAAACATCAGCAGAGTTTATCAGCAATAAAATAAAAACCACGTCACAAAACAGCAGGAAAATAATCGTGTCATTTCTTATTTTTAAAAACCAACTAAGTGAAAAAGTAGCTGAGGAATATAATATCAGTAAAGTTTGTTACCGCGCAGGATTAACTCTCGTCGTCTGAGAAGTGAGGTTTAGCGATGGCCATCTCCTCTTTGCTGCTGGCGATCATCTTACACTTCTGCAAACACAAAGAGACGCCTCAGACACAGATCTGACACATAACACAGGTTTTTATGATTTTGAAAATGTATGTATGTATGTATGTATGTATGAAGTGTATCACATTCACTATATTTACACTGTGTTTATTATTAATATTAAAAAATAATAATAATAATTTTAATGAGATTACAATATTTCTCTGCTGTAGATACAAATTAGGAAAAGGAAAAAGAACAGTACAAAGTATAAATTACAACTGAACGTGTGGCTGGGTGGGTTTAAAACGACAGTACTGTGCTCCTGTGTGGATAAAAAGTATAAATATTTGGGCTGTACCTCCGTCAGCTCCTTGATGGTGTGAACGTTGGCCTGGTGAGCCACTTTCCTCTTGGCCTCCTCGATGTGATCCAGGTTGATGGTGGGGGTGGGCGGGGCCAGACTGGGCGGGGGTTTGTTGGTGATGGTGGGCAGAGGCGCCAGGGGGGGCATGGCGGCCAGAGCCCCCATGTTACTGAGGGCCGCCGTCATGGTGGCCGCCGTCATGCTCGCCATGGCGGCGCTCATGGTCATGTTGGACATGCTGGGCATCCCGGGCAGGCTGGGCAGGCCCATTGGACCCATGTTGGGCATGCCCATGCCCATGCCCATGCCCATGGGGAGGGGCAGGGGCAGAGGCAGGGACAGCGGTGCGGGGGAGGGCGTGGGCAGGGGCAGCTGGAGGATGGCTTTGGGACGCAGACTCTCGGGGATCGGCACCCCGGCCTTGGCACACATGGCAGCAGCGTTGGCTTTGGCAATTTCCAGCAACTGGTCCTTATCTGAGAGACAAAGACAAACAATATAATAAAATATTAAGAAACTATTATGTAAGACACTGATTCTAGTCAGTGTTCCTCTTTTACACCCGTATAAACACACTAATGTCCAAACAAATGGAACTTTATCCCCGTTTCTCTCTTCCCAGTCCCAGTCATAATCCCAGTCCCAGTCCCAGTCATAATCCCAGTCCCAGTCCCAGCTCCGGTCCTAGTCCCAGTCCCAGCTCCGGTCCTAGTCCCAGTCCGCCCTGTGTCTGTGTCAGTGCCTGTAGGTCTGAAGTCTCACCCAGCTCCGTGATGCGAGGGGGAGTTTTGCTGTTGCTGCGTCGAGCTCTGGAGCCTGAGCGCCGCTGGTTGCGGAGGATCAGAACAGGAGAGTGACTGGGTTCCCTCTTCCATCGGTCTCGTCTGTCCAAAGAGCCACTGCGAAAGGCCGGCCTCCTGCCTCTGCCCCTGGAGCGGGACCTGCGTCTGCGCTCGGTCGACCGGGACCTGGACCTCCTCCTCCTGCCCGCAGACCTGCTCCTGGAGCGCTTCCTCCGCCCTGTGGACCTGCTCCTGGACCTCTTCCTGCGATCGGCAGATCTGCTCTTGGACCTCTTCTTCCGGTCTACAGACCTGCTCTTGGACCTCTTCCTGCGATCCACGGACCTACTCCTGGATCTTTTTCTCCGATCTGCAGATCTACTCTTGGACTTCCTTCTCCGGTCTGTAGACCTGCTCTTGGATCTTCTCCTCCTGTCTGCAGACTTGGAGCGCCTCTTTGCCCGGGCCGTGTTGGAGCGGCTGCGGAGAGCGTCTTCTCCTGGCTGGAGATCTGGACTTGGATTTACGTGTCCTTGTTCGAGACTTGGAGGAGGAGCGTTTGCGGCGAGCAGAGGAAGGAGAGCGACTGGACCTCCTTCGTCGACCAGGACTTCTAGATTTAGACTTCCTCTTCTTTCGATCTGTTGGAGATTTGGACTTCTTCCTCCCTGGAGACTTGGACCTGTGGAAATAACACGTTTACGATCATGATCACGAAGAGCAAGAATTTTAAACATCAAACATATGTTACCACCCCTGAAATATAAAATATTAACACTTATCCGTTGGCTAACACTCACCGTGAGGCCTTCTTGCGGGGCTTGGGTGTGGACCGTGGAGATGAGGTAGATCGAGACAGCTGCTGGCGGCGCACTGGGGAGGGCGATGTGGAGAGCTCTTTCTTCTCTGGAGATGGTTTGGACTCACTTTTAGCAGGAGACTTCTCCTGTTCACTGTTAGAACCATCAGGAGCAGAGGGGGCTGCAGATATCGAAGCAGACGCTCCGTCTTCCTGTGCACTCGGCTGCCTGGGCTCCTCTTTGTTCTGGCTGCTGTCCACAGGTTTCTCTTGAAGCTTTTCTGAAGTGTTATCAGTTTGAGAACTGGAAGCAGCGGCACCAGACATTAATTTCAAGACAGCTGCAAAATTAAAAGACATCAAATAAAGTTAAAAAAAACATAAAACCAATACAAAAGATTCATTTCTAGTCTAAGCACCATCCAGACCCACAGATGAACCTGGAACATCTCAGCAGGTCTCGTAAAACAACACCAACACTGCTGAATAAAAAGAACCTAATGAAGACACCATGACTCTCTCTGTGGGCGTCTTTTTACAAAATATTTTTAGACGGGGAGCCCCAGTCCCTTCAGTCAACAGAGGGTCTGTCAACTGCCAAGTGCTGCTCACCAGGAGCCAAAACTGCAGACTCTGCCAACACTAAACAAACCATTTATCTCCCACATTTAAGATGGGTGTCACTGAAAAGGGGAACCCATAGTCTGATTTAAGTATCAGAACTAATATGACGACTTAAAGTGTTAAAAAATACAAAGAACACTGAGAAAACATCACACAGTCAAGCAGAATAAACGTTATTCTGAGGTCAGATGTTTGATGGACTTCTGACTGACACATGACCCATGAGTAAGGCTGGGCGATATCGATATTTAAAATATATCGATACTTTTTAAACACGAACTGGATTCTGACATATCGTATATATTAGGGATGTAACAATAACCGAAATATCGTGATATCATATCGTCAGAGTGAACACAATAATATCGTGGACCATCACAATATATCGAATTACAAGTCTGTCTTTTTTTTTTTTAGCTATTGCTGCACCATAACTCTTAATTTAAGCAGAGGGAACTACATAGACCATGATCCTTTGCTCCTTTCAGTGCAGACGACAAGAAGAAATAACAGTTCTAACACTTTTAAGGCTTAGTTCTTTGGATTAAGTTTTGTCAAGGCATTTGAAGAAGAAAAAGTAGAATATTCACAGTTTTACATCCACAATGTATCACAATAAATATCCTAACGTGAGATGTATATTGTGAAAATATTGTACAAAGAGATTTGGATATTGTTACACCTCTAATCGTGTGTGAAGAATCCACGGCGAGGAGAAAATTCAGTTTGTCGACCGGACAAAAGATTCACTTGGTTGAAGACGTTTCGCGGCTCATCCAAGCTGCTGAAAGAACCGAAGAAGCAGCTTGGATGAGCCGCGAAACATCTTCAACCAAATGAATCTTTTTTTGTCCAGTCGACAAACTGAATTTTCTCCTCGCCATCTCTAATCGTGAGCCTCCCCATCGTATCGCGAACTTTCCCACGATATCGCAATAAATATCGTACCAGGAGGATCATACCGTGACGTTATCGTATCGTGAGACTTGGATATCGTCACACCTCTAGTATATATCGATATAATCATAATATTTAATTCTAATTTCGCTGATTGGCTCGTTTGCCTTCTGTCTCACTCCCTCCTCACTTCTGCCCTCAAAGCTGCATTAAACACTTTATCATCTCAAACAGACTGATGTGGCTCTAGTCTGGTTATGTTTATATGTTGTAAAGTTTATTTATGCAGAAGATTTAAAGGAATAATCTGCTGCAGTGTGGTGTTGTAAGGTGCAATAGTGTTTGGAAATGTTGGGTTTGAGCTGCAGTGTAGGGCTGTGCAAAAATATTGAAATATCGATATATCGTATCGTTTAATGTGATGATACAGTAACGATATCGTGGGCTGCTGTATCGATATATCGCGTATTGAGTATTTTTGGTGTATTTTACTAAATTATTTTGTTCCAGCTACAGTTTTGTTGCTTGTTTAGTGGAAGGAAACTCATTCACACAGTAAAAAGGTTTGTTAAAATGAAAATGAAGAACATTTGACTTTATTTGAGTCGACTCCACCAGTGGAATAAGTGTTTTTCTAAATTCAAGCGACATTCGATTTCATTTCTTATTTTAAGGGTTGTTGTTTTTCTTTTTTTAAGTGTAGCAAGTTGTATCTTCAGATTTTAAGTACAAAAAAACATATTCCGCTGATGGATAATTTAACTTGTCAAGTGGAATTTACTCAAATTATGGTAAAATTTTCTTAATTCAAGTCATCTTAACTTGGCTAGATTTTATTTTTTTTCAGTGAATGCGACACATTTGACATTTTCACTGTTTTGAGGATTAAAATGTTTTTGTTTCATATTCACTCTGCACAAGAAGTGGTTTAACAAAGACTTTTAGAGTCACAGCCACGATTTAGCCTTTATTTTTATTGAACTGTATCGAATCGGTTTGAAATATATCGTATTGAATTGAAAGTGCACTGTATCGAGATATGTATCGTATCGTGGCCTAGGTATCGAGGTATGTATCGTATCGGCAACTCCTTAATGATACCAGCCCTACTGCAGTGGATTGTGGGAAACCCCAGAGCTCCTCCCCAGGTTTGACTAGCCCAAATTTAAGACTATAAGACCTTTTTAAGACCACTTAAATGAAAATTAAGACAAAAATTGCACCCATTATGCAGGCGAAAACCAAGAGATCAAATCCTAATAAAGACCATGACTCACTGCTTTAAATAACAAAAAATACTGTTATTATAAGATCTCATTCAGAACTCATTTACAGTCGTGTGCGTCACTTCTAACGAGACTAAATATTGTTTGTGCATAATCCAAATTAGACGTTCATTCACATTACGTGATTTGACGTAGTTTTTTTGTTTAACTTTAACAAAAAAATGGCCTAATGAAATTTAAGACATTTGAGGAAAAAAATAAGACTTGGACAATATAATTTGAGACTTTTTAAGACCTTAATTTAGGAACATGAAATTTAAGACCCTTTTAAGACTTTTAAAGACCCTGAATATGGAACCTCCTGAGCTTCCTCTGCTGAAGGAGCTCACGGTTCTGGTTCTCGTACGTTTACAGAGTTACTGCAAAAGATGAGCTTGAGTTGAGTTATGTTGTTTTATTTTTGAATTCCTTTATTTTACACTTATATTATTATTTTAGTTTTTTTTTTTAATGGAGCTGAAGCCTTTTGCTCCTACATGAACTTTCTGCCTCTTCGATAAAAAAAGACTTTGTGGAATTTGGTGTATTTGTTTTTGCTGTAGTTTTGGCGAAGTTATTTTCCTGTACAGACATCGAGATAGATTTTTCGCTCCATATCGCCCAGCCCTACCCATGAGCTCCTCACAGAAATGAACAAACCTGACTCGACTGCTCTGTCTGAGAAGTCTGTGTGGGACCAGATGTAAATCCAACACATTCAACCCTCTCTGTTCCAAACATGAGCAAAAAAGTCCTCACACTTACCCTCTGGCTTTTCACCGTTGAGCTCCTCTTCTTTTGGAGCAGCCTGCGCTTTCCTTTTGACAGGAGAGGGCGACGCGGAGCGAGCCGGAGAGCTGCCGTCGGACTGCGCGTCGCTGGATTTGGACCTGGATCTCGAGACGTTCCGTTTCTTTTTGGGCGTTTTGGATTTCCTCTTGGCCGGAGGCGAGCGTGACCTTGTTCGGTGCTTTCGGACTGGGCTCCTGTTTCTTCTCGTGGGGGTGCGCGAGCGTTTCCTGGCTGGTGAGCGTGATTTGGACCTCCTGCGTGGAGATTTGCGGAGACTTCTGGATCTTGAGCGATGGCTGCGTTTTGTAACAGAGCGTGATCTAGACCTCCTGGCCCTGTGTGTGGAGCGAGACCTCCTGGACCTCGGGGGCGGCGACCTGCGATGCCGGGAGATGGATCTTGATCGTCTACCACTGGCTCTTCTGTCCGGTGAGCGCGTCCTGGACCTACGGGCTCCACGCCGAGATCTGGAGACGGATCTTCGGAGCCTTGTGACTGAGCGCGAGCGTGAGCGGCGACCTGCTGCGCCGCGTTTAGGCGTACGACTCCGAGATCTCTTCGCTCTGCCCCGAGACCTGGACCTCTGACTTCTCCTGGGGGAACGTGAGGACGACCTTCGACTGCTGCGCTTGGGAGATCTGACCTTCTCCTTTTTGGGCGAAGGGGAACTTCTGCGGCGCTTGGGAGACACCGAGGTCCGTTTGGGCCTGGGAGACTTGGACACTTTCTTCTTGGGTGTGATGGAACGGGAGCTTGAGCGGGAGTGTGAAAGGTCTCTCTTCAGTGGTTTAGGAGAAGGAGATGGTCTGCTTTTAGGGGGACTTTTAGGAGATGGAGAACGAGATCGAGAAATATTTTCAGACATTTCCTTTAAAGGTGGAGAAGGGCTTTTTGGCTGATCATCAATCTTTTTTTCATCTATATTAGACTGTTTTAAACTCTGACAATTGGATGGAGGTTGCTCCTCACAAACCTCAGATTTCTTGACATCTAAGCTGGTGGGCGGGGTTGGAGACCTTTCGGTTTTGCATTCAGGGAGGATTTGCTGCTGATTGTCCTGTGGTTTCTGACATTTGTTATCCCTGAGCGCAGAACCTTCCTGTTTGGGGATGATGTCTGGAAGAGCATGGGAATGGGTGAACGATCCCTCTCCAGGGCAGCTCTTCTCCTTCGTCAGCTCAGACGTGGGTTTAAAGTCCTCACCCTCCACAGTGGACACAAACCCGACTTCTGCTTGTGTTCCGTTGGTGCTGCCGTCCTTTGGCACAGGAGGAGAGAGGGTCTTGTCTGAGATCTCCTCTTTGAGCACCTCGGTGAGCTCAGACTTTGCCGTTAGTACGGGGACGTCTTTCTCAGCTTCCTCCTGGCTGTTCTCCTTGCTCACCGGTTCTGGAAGGTCTAGGCAGACTTTAGTATCTTCGGGTTCCTTCGCCCCTTCGTCCTCGGAGTCTGAGCCTGACGCTGAACTGCTTTCAGAAGGAGAACAAGAGGTTGACTTTTTCTCCTGCTTTTCATCCTTCTTTCGTTTTTTCTTTTTCTTTTTCCCTGCATGTTTTTTGTGCTTTTTGGATTTGGAGTCTGCTTCAGCTCGATCTATGAAGACAGTAATATTGTTAAAGTCTACATTTATTTTTTTTAAAAGCTGCAAAAATATAGAAATTACCTGAAGAGGCTGTTTTTTTGCTGCCCCCCTTTGACCCCACCTGGTCTCCTGCTCCTGCAGCAGCAGCGAGCCGCGCACTGAAACGTAACATACAGGTATTTCATTTGTTTAAAATATCAAACTAAACTGAGAAAAACAAACACGTTTCATCATATCTCAGTGTTATTCATAACAACTTACTGTCCTGATAAGTGTGTGTGTGTGTGTGTATGATGATGATAACGGTGGTTTGAGGGGCCGATGACGCAGATTGGTGGCCTCACTTCCATCAGTCTGTCCCAGGGCAGTTGTGGCTATGATAGAATTTTTCCACCACCGAGTGTAAAGTGAATGAATAATGAGGCAGTGTAGCTCTTTCAGAGGCTTTGAGGAGCCTGTGTAGTAGAGATGGGCATGATTATTCGATTAATCGATAATTGATCATTAAGAATTTCGTCGATTACGTTCATTTTTAATCGACAAACTGAATGTATGTTGTTGTGTGTCGCGTAGGGTGACCAAACGTCTGCTTTTCCCCGGACATGTCCATTTTCCACATCCTGTTCTGGGCGTCCGGGTTTTTGTTTTTTTATAAAGTGATGCAAATGTTCAGGTTTTCATTTCTGTTCATTGGGACATTAAACTGATCGTCTCTCGTGGCGTCTGTGACTCAGAAGGAGCGAGACACAAACAGTGGGTCAGTCTGTAACACGCCAAAGTACAAATGTGGATTTAACGATGATTTGTACAAGAAATTCTCCACTTTCCGTTCCGGTCGAGACAAGTGTGAGTCCATGTGCACAGTGAAGCAGCACATGTGTGTCGGTGTCCAGTGTGTCAGGGACGTCAAAGCACCAGGACACAGAAAAACATGAACAAGTTTTTCCAGGTGAGAGTCGCTCAATGTGGATGACGAGGCCCCGCCCCCCTCCCCCCGTACGCTGTCCTGGGTTTGACAAACACAAATCTGGTCACACTGACCTGTATTCACCTGAGTCATGTCTTTTAATCCAACACAAGTTGAACCACATCAGCGACACAAGAGCTGGAGTTTTATCTTCACTTAGTTTATGTAAATTAGTGATGTGGTTTTAAGTTTTGTTTCTGTGAGATTTGAACAAAACTGAATTAAACACATTATAATGTCAAACAGCTGATGTGGATCTAGAGTCGTTACGTTTATATGTCGTAAAGTTGAATTTATTTATGCAGATTAGTGCAGATTAGGGACGGGCATTCGATGAAATTTTCTTAATCGATCGTCGGAAGAATTAACGATCGATTATCGATTAATCATTAATGTTTTTTATATTAAAATGATCATCATTATTATTTCTATCTGCACTAATCTGCATCAATAAATTCAACTTTACGACATATAAACATAACGACTCTAGATCCACATCAGCTGTTTGACATTATAATGTGTTTTAATTCAGTTTTGTTCAAATCTCACAGAAACAAAACTTAAAACCACATCACTAATTTACATAAACTAAGTGAAGATAAAACTCCAGCTCTTGTGTCGCTGATGTGGTTCAACTTGTGTTGGATTAAAAGACATGACTCAGGTGAATACAGGTCAGTGTGACCAGATTTGTGTTTGTCAAAACCAGGACAGCGTACGGGGGGAGGGGGGGCGGGGCCTCGTCATCCACATTGAGCGACTCTCACCTGGAAAAACTTGTTCATGTTTTTCTGTGTCCTGGTGCTTTGACGTCCCTGACACACTGGACACCGACACATATGTGCTGCTTCACTGTGCACATGGACTCACACTTGTCTCGACCGGAACGGAAAGTGGAGAATTTCTTGTACAAATCCTGGTTAAATCCACATTTGTGCTTCGGTTCGTTACAGACTGACCCACTGTTTGTGTCTCGCTCCTTCTGATGCAGAGACACATGTACACACCTGTTTGGTCACGACACACAAACATACATTCAGTTTGTCCAGTAAAATCAACGGAATCGATGAAATTCTTAATGATCAATTATCGACTAATCGATTAATCATGCCCATCCCTAGTGCAGATAGTAATAACAATGATGATAATTTTAATATAAAAACGTTAATGATTAATCGATAATTGATCGTTAATTCTCCAAACGACTGATTAAGAAAATTTCATCGAATGCCCGTCCCTACTGTGTGGCCAATTCCAAGTGTAGATATTATTCAGCATTAGTCGACTCGTGATCATTCGGACTCGTTGTTGCCGCCTGAACGGTCACGGTGCTTGAGTTTCTCACCTGGCCCGTGTCGTCCGCACTGGTCTCTGAGGTGGAGTCTCCTTTTCTGAATCGGCAGACTCGGAGCTGCTTTCCTTCTCATCCTTCCTCCTCCTCTTCTTCTTCTTACTTTTGTGTTTTCTGTGCTTTTTGTTTTTCTTGTGTGGCAGCTCCTCCACTTTAGAATCGCCCTTTTCAGGAGACTCTTCCTCTCCTACGCCACGGAAAAGCACCGCGTTAATAAAGTGCTACACACATAAAACACTGTTGACTGGAGGTGTGTTTTCTGAATAATGAACTGTGCATTTGTTACTTCACATCGTGTTATGTTTTATTTCTCACCTGACAGAATCTCTGCACTTTCCATGGCAGCGTCTCAGTCCCAGGGCCTTTTGTTTCCGAGCAAACCCAACGCCGAACTGAGGAAAAACAACAAGCAAGAATATGAAAATCAACTCATCACTGAATTACACAAACCTGATGTTCTTCATGTGGCTGACAATGAAATAATAAAACTATATCACAAGTGGAGCTGGGATCATTAAGAAGTTGTCTATAGATACATATCTCAATACAGTGAGTTTTCAATTCAACACGATACATTTCAAAACGATTTGAAATGGTTCAATAAAAAATAAAGAGTAAATCGTGGCTGTGATACTAAAAGTCTTTGTTAATCCCATTCCTTTGAACACCACGTCAAACACATCACCAAAACCGCCTTTTATCACCTCCGCCCATCCCTGGTCACATTTTTCTATAGCGCTTTTCCACCTTCAAGGCTCAAAGCGCTTTACAACAAGGAACCACTCACACATTCACACACACATTCACACACCAGTGTACACAGACACTGTGGGCAAGGTGGGTTAAGTGTCTTGCCCAAGGACACAACAGCAGCATTCATCTGTGGGAGCTGGAATCACACCAGCCAACCTGTGGGTCAGTGGATCTGACCCTCAACCTGTGATGTTTATGTCGAGAGATGGAATCAAACCAATCAGCTGAAGCCAACCTCCGGTCTCCCCCACACAGGACGAAACATAAGACCTGGGGGACAGGACCTTCACCGCTGCTGCTCTCACCCTCTGGAACTCCCTCCCCAAACACATCAGAGACTCATCCACACTCCCCATGGTTAAAAAAGCCCTGAAACACATCTCTTTAAAACAAACTTTCATTAACTGTCTTTTTCTCTTGTTTGTATTGTTTGTTTTCTCATGTAAAGTGTCTTTGTGTATCTTGAAAAGCTCTATACAAGTGTTATGTGTTATTAGTCCCGAGCGCCATGAGTGGCGTAGGGACTATTGTTATTGTTCAGCAGTGCGCTGTGGGAACACAGCGTATGTAAACAGAGCGCGAAGCACTCTCCCCTTTCCAAACACACACTCACACGTCGGTGACTGGTGCCCGCTGACATGGCACGCTGGCATTGCCCGTGGGCCGCGACAGCGACCTAATTGTTATTGTTCACCCCAAAACGTAAGGCGCGTTTCGTGCACGATGTGAAGTGCGCCCGCGAAAACAGAGAGCGAAGCGCTCTCCCCTTATCAAACACTCAGTGCCACTCAATAGTGACACTCAAGGCATCCAATAATACAGACTGGCATTGCCCATTGCATACTTGTAATCGTTAACTCTCGTAAACTCCAATAACGTGCACTGGGTATGTGACTACTCGAACAGGTCAATGAACCGCACGGGTGTGTTACTGGACGCGAGCACTTTCCAATAACATATATATATATATATATATATATATATTGTTATTGTTACTCAAATATCGATATATCGTCCAGCCTGGACACCTGGACGATATATCGATATTTGAGTATTTTTACACTGCCCTAATCCCAAGTGTAAACCTCTGCCAGCTTTTTGCTCCTCTGTCCTCTGGACTTTATTCTCACTTTAAGCACAAACACTGGCAGGTTTCCTAACGCTCTGGGGAAGTGCACGACCGGACGCACAACTTTTCTGTGCGTGGGACTGACGTTGTCGATAAAAACACTTTATTTATTGGTTATTTTCATAAACGCTCAGCGGTGCCAAACCGTCTGTGGTGTTTATTTGCAGACATTATTCGGTGGACACAGTTGAGTTGGTTGTGTGCGGCTCGGGGCTGTAAACAGACACTTGTCCGCGGACAGTGGAGTGTTGGTCCGGGCCTGCTGTTGTGTGTAGCCTTCACTCTCTGTGTCTCTGTGTCTGTTTGTGTCTCTGTTTTCACTCGACTGTTTAACACTTTACACTTATGCTCCCAGACTCCAGCTTTACTCCTTAATACACGAAACAGTCACAAACTCAAACAGAACATCGCGGGGCCAAACGTTTGTCGAGTTCATTCAACAGTTGAGTTGAGCGCAGCTAAACGTGCTGCGGAGCTAACACACACACGTCCGCGGCGTCTCCCGCGCTCACACACGCTTCATGTACGTACCCACAAAGTGCCCAGAATGTGCCCACGCCGCAGCGAACCGCACCGAACCGGACCCGCCGCGACTCCGGCCGCTCGAACTCGTCCTCGCACTGCGCACACGCCGAGTCGCTCACGTTAGCCTCCAGCTAACGCGTCCGCCATGATTCAGAAAGAGCATCCCACAATGCCCCGCGGGACGGACCGGTCTCCACGGCAACGCGCGCACGAGCCAAACCGCGTTCATTCACCGAAAACAATTTTTTTCCCCAATATTTTTATTAATTTTCAGACAAAAAAATGTTCACAAGAACAACTGACCACGTTAGCATAAGTCAACATATAACCGAAAAATAAGTAAATAAATAAATAAATAAATAATACTTGGACAATACAATTTATCAGTCGCAGGTAAGTCAGTGATTCATATTCAGTGACGATGTGAGCTTTAAAAAGGAAAAATGGATAGAGAGAAATAAATAAATAAATAGATAAATAAAATAAAAATAAATAGATAAATAAATAGATAAAAAAACAATAATAAATTCATTGATACAAAATAAAATAAAGTAAAATAGGTAAATAAATTTAAAAGTATGTAAATAAAGAAATAAATAGATAAATAAATAAAAATCAAATATAAATTAATCAATTAAAAATAAAATAAAGTAAAATAGGTAAATAAAAAATAAATAAATAATAACAACAACAATAATAATGAAAATAAATACAAATTAAGTATTATTATTGTTATCATCACTACCACCAGTGCCCAACAATATTTCTCTTTTTTAAATAAATCACTTCAGGCGTATGAGTTTAGCAAAAACATTAACATCAGTTCAAATAAATATAACATCATAAATTAGTAGAATCTTTAAAAAAAAAAAAAAACCTAACTTTCTATCAACGCCATAGAAATACATTTCTGTGTATCAGCGCTAATTTTGTTTTATAATACATTTATATTACAAAATCCACATTTAAAATAATAATCACGTGTTCAAGTATTTTCAAAAAACCGGAAGTGAACCCGGAACAGCGGAAGTGCGCGTCAGACGGAGCTTAAAGTCGAGCGTTTTTTTTTTTTTTTTTTTTTTTGTAAATTCAGGAAAGTTTTATAAATCCATGGCCGAATTACGCCAAATATGAAGAAAAGATTCAACATCAACCTGGACGACAGCGCGTTCACCAAAGAAAGAAGCCCGGTGCGTCCTCCGTGCGTCACGAATTACGTGATTTTCTGTTTTAATGTTGTTTTGTTTTTTGTTTTGTTTCATTCACACGTTTCTTCACATTCAGCACGAGTTCTTCTCTCAAACAGAAAACACTCCTCATAATAATAATAATAATAATACAGGAAATTCTCCTCTGTGCGTTTAAACTTCACTAGAATCATTTGGATCATTTATTTTTTTATGTATAAAGTTCATAATCACGTGCTCCCTCAAACCCAGAGAGGATATAATTTGTATAATTTGAGAGGAACCAGAATATATTTATATAAATATAAAAAAAAAAATAAGGACAGGATTAACACAAAAAGTACCGGTAGATGTTTATCAGTTAGAGGAGCAGATCTGTGGAATAATCTGGATGAAGGTTAAAAGGATCAACATCAGAATCAATAAAGACATTTTTAAAAAATAATAAATTCTATAGAGAAATACAGAGCACTAGAATGATTTAAAAAAATATTTTTACTACACAATTTAGTCCTGGTTTAGACCTGACCGGGTTTAGACCGCGTTTGGACCTGGTTTAGTCCTGATTTTAGTCTTGGTTTAGTCCTGCTTTAGTCCTGGGTTAGACTTGATTTTAGTCTTGGTTTAGACCAGATTTGGATCTGGTTTAGTCCTCATTTTAGTCCTGATTTTAGTCTTGGTTTAGACCTGGTCTAGTCCTGGTTTTAGTCCTGATTTTAGTCTTGGTTTAGACCTGGTTTAGTCCCGGTTTAGACCACGTTTATACCAGGTTTGGACCTGGTTTAGACCTGGTTTGGATCGTGTTTGAACCTGGTTTGGACCTGGTTTAGTCCTGATTTTAGTTTTGGTTTAGTCCTGGTTTAGTCCTGGTTTAGACCTGGTTTGGACCTGGTTTAGTCCTGATTTTAGTCCTGGTTTAGACCGGGTTTAGACCTGGTTTAATCCTGGTTTAGACCTGGTTTTAGTCATGATTTTAGATCTGGTTTCAACCTGGTTTGGACCTGGTTTAATCCTAGGTTTAGTCCTGATTTTAGTCTTGGTTTAGTCCTGATTTAGTCCTGGTTTTAATCCTGGTTTATTATTATTCTGATTCTGTTTCAGCCAAAGTCACACTTCCGGTCGTCCTCAAACCCAGACGACGACGTCAGCAGCAGCAGCAGCAGCGTCGTCCCCACGGTCCAGCCTCTGTCCTACGCCGAGTATGTGGTCCAACAGAAGAACATCTCCAACATCTCCACAGACGGACCCTCCTCCTCCAAACTGCCCAGGCTCGGGGACTCCTCTGAGGCCCACAGCTCCAGAAGTTCTCCCCAAAAAGGCGTCGAGACGCCGGAGGCCCGAGCCGAGTCCGCGGACCAGCCCGAGGACGACGGAGCCCACGAGTCCGGCTCAGTCCAGAGTCTGGGCCCAAAGCCGGTCGGGTCTGGGAGCAGTATTATCGTCAGTCCGCGCCAGGTGACTTCAGATTTGTGAAGAGTCGTTTCCCTCCTGCTGTTAAAGACGCACTGTGTAACTTTTCTGGTGGAGGGTGAATGTGAGGCTCCCCTTAGAGTAGGACCTGGTTTTAGTCCTGGTTTAGACCAAGATTTAGACCAAGATTTAGACCAAGATTTAGACCAAGATTTAGACCTGGTTTAGACCTGATTTTAGTCCTGGTCTAGACCTAGATTTAGACCTGGTTTAGACTTGGTTTAGATCTAGATTTAGACCTGCTTTAGACCTAGATTTAGACCTGGTTTAGATCTGGTTTAGACCTAGACTTAGACTTAGACCTGGTTTAGACCTAGATTTAGGCCTGGTTTAGACCTGGTTTAGACCTGGTTTAGACCTAGATTTAGACCTGGTTTAGACCTAGACTTAGACCTGGTTTAGACCTGATTTTAGTCCTAGGTGTACTTCTGGTTTATTTCTGGTTTAGACCTGGGTTTCGTCCTAGGTTTAGTCTTGGTTTAGACCTGATTTTAGTCCTGGTCTAGACCTAGATTTAGACCTGGTTTAGACTTGGTTTAGATCTAGATTTAGACCTGCTTTAGACCTAGATTTAGACCTGGTTTAGATCTGGTTTAGACCTAGACTTAGACCCTGGGTTAGACCTAGATTTAGACCTGGTTTAGGCCTGGTTTAGACCTGGTTTAGACCTGATTTTTGTCCTAGGTCTACTTCTGGTTTATTTCTGGTTTAGACTTGGTTTTAGTCCTAATTTTAGTCCTGGTTTAGACCTGGGTTTCGTCCTAGGTTTAGACCTGGTTTTAGTTCTGGTTTTAGTCCTGGTTCAGTTCATTATCTGTTTTTTTCATTTTGGTTTTGGACACAAATAATGAAGAAAATTGTTTTTTTTTTTTTTTTTTTTTTTATGTTTCCTTCTTTTTGGTTTTATTTTGCTAAAGAAATGAACGAATCACACACAGATTCTTTAGTACTTAGTTTGTGTCTATATAAATGATTTGTTTTTGTGAGAACGTAGAATAATAAAATCGTAAATGTTCCAGGGCTGTTTCATGGTTTTGTTGTATTTGTCAGAGAGGAAATCCCATCCTGAAGTACGTGCGAAGTGTCCCCTGGGAGTTTGGAGAAGTGGTTCCAGACTACGTCCTGGGCCAGACCACCTGCGCCCTCTTCCTCAGGTCAGTTCATTTAAACATTTATACTTTTTAATTAATTATAAACTCTCAAATAGTGAAAAATAACACTTAACTCTGAACATTTGTCTAAAGTACAATCGGCAAACAATAAATGGAATATAGGAAAAAAAGATTATTTCTGAAGTTAATTAATATCATATTTTATCTTCATCGATTATCAAAATTTTCAGATTTCTTAGATATATACAAACATGGACTTAAATTCATTTGGTGTCTGATCCAGATCATAACCACTGTCACTACTCGCCCAAACTTAACCAAAACTCTAATCTTAACCCAAATCTGAACTTTAAACCATGTTATTGATCGAATAATAAAGGATTGACTTTTATTTATTTACTTATTGACCTTTATTTATTACAAATCCCGCTGAGATTAAGGCTACGTTCAGTCTGCAGCCTGAAGTCACCTAAATCTCATTTTTGGCCCCTGGTTAGAGACTAAAGACTCACAAACGAAGCGGCCGTGGACGTGTAACCTGTCCATTTTACCAAGAACTGGACCGGATTTTGGGAGACAAGCCCAGAGTTTAGGCGACTTCTGTAAACACACTTTTGAGACACTTAAGGTTCGTTCACACCAAAGCGTCAAAGTGTCCAGTTTCTATGTAAAGTCGATGTGGACGCGCGACTAGAGCGTCCTGCGTTTTTGCGGCGAGTCTTGAGCGTTTTGGCGTCGACGCTCTAGACGCGCGTCCAAGGCGTCAGCGTCAAGAAGTTGAAAATGCTGAACTTTTCGCGTCAGACGCACCGCGTCAACCAATCAGGGACGAGTATCCAGAGACGCAGCGACGTTATTATCAGGAAGAAAAACCCCAGAACCAGAACCACAAACATGAACGGAACATAAATATATACACCACAAACACCAAGACGATCACCAGGACTAAACCAGGACCGGACCAGGACTAAACCGAAACTAAACAAGGACTAGACTGAGACCAGACCAGGACTAAACCAGGACTAGACCAAAACTAAACAAGGACTAGACCGGGACTAGACCGGGACTAAACAAGGACCAGACCGGGACTAGACCGGGACTAAACCAGGACTGATCCAGTGTCATTAGTGGAGTATAAATATAAACTCGCTCCAGTCGTCGAGTCGATTTCCTCCGCTGATGTTTTATGTCATAAAAACACTAAAGTCTCTCAGTCTGGTCTGACATTGTTTCGGGAAAAGTCCAGGACCGGGCTCTTGTTTCCAGGGCAACGGACGCGCGTCAAGTATTTTTGTCCCGTTTGTCCACGGCGTCAAAGACACGAGCGTCGGGGGCGTCTGAACTCAAATACAAAGGCTCCAAATAGAGACGTGAAGGTGTTTTTTGACGCTTTGGTGTGAACGAACCTTTATGGGGCGTTTTAAGTTCATACATACAAGTCGCAAAAAAACAGAATTGAACCCTACAGTCTGAACGGAGCCTAAGAATCTCTTTTTCCGGGGAGTCCTGACCTCACCGATCCTACTTTACGTGTTTTTATTGTATGTTTACGTCATGAGGACCTGACTTTATCCTCATAAGGGCAGGTCCTCATAAAGTCAGTGTGTGTTTAGTCGCCACAGTGTGATAAATACAAATCCACAGACTAAATCTAATTAGCAAAAGAAAAATTCAAACCTGTCAACTGGACAAAGGTTTTTCTTTTGCTTTGGATCATACCTGAACAACATGATTGCCATATTTTTCGGACTATAAGTCGCACCAGCCAAAAAATTGCATAATGTAAAAGAAAAAACACATAAGTTGTAAGTTTCCTTTTGCGGCTTCAGTGAGAAAATGTTAATATGTAAGACGCACCTGAGTATAAATTGCAGGAAACACCCAAACCATGAAAAAAAGTGCCACTTATCGTCTGAAAACCTGGACTAGAACAGGACCAAACCAAGTCTACATCAGGACTGAACTGGGACCAAACCGGACCAAACCGGGCCCGAGTGACCTGAGCAGTGTTTTGTGTTGACTGTGCAGTCTGAGATATCACAACCTGAACCCCAACTACATCCACGAGCGTCTCAAACAGCTCGGCTCCACGTTCGTCCTGAGGGTGCTGCTGCTGCAGGTGGACGTGGTGAGTGCAAATAAACACGCACACGATCGTGATCACGCACACAAACATGAACACGAAAACGCACACGAACAACCACAAAAACAACCACACGCACACAAACATGAACACGATCATGAACATGAACATGAAAACGCACACGAACATGAACACGCACACAAACGTGAAGACGAACTCGATGACGCTCACAAACACAAACGCACACATGAACATGAAAACGCACACGAACGCGCACATGAACACGAACATGAAAACGCACACGAACATGATCACGCACACAAACACAAACGCGCACATGAACACGAAAACGCACACGAACACACACACAAACAACCACACGCACATGAACATGCACACAAACGCGCACACGAACACACAAGAACACGCACACAAACAACCACATGCACATGAACACGCACACGAACACACACACGATCATGATCACACACACAAACATGACCACGAACTCGATCACGCTCACAAACACGAACGCGCACACGAAAACGCACATGAGCACACACACAAACACACTCACAAACACACACACACTTCATTCATAATTCAAAAATCATATAAACTGTAAAAATCTAAATTATATTTGCTACTTTTTTGGTTTAAAAACTTGAAATGTCTTGAAGCTCAAAGCAGACGAAGTTAGACTTGACTTGGACTTATGGGGCTCAGTGACTCGAGACTCGACTTGGACTTGACTGTATTTGACTTGGGACTTGACTCGGACTTGAGGTGAAAGACTTGAGACTTGCAAAACGACGACTTGGTGCCTCCTCTGTTGACTATACATTTATCATATCGGTCAATATCGATACAAGAACCGATATATTGCCCTTCAATAAATGCTGTTTACATTTTTAACTACATGTAATTATATAGTAAGTATTTTTTTCAATATAAAAGCAGAGAATATTTGAGTATATACATAAAGTACATGGAGAATATACATAAAGTACATGGAGTATATAAAGAGTTTGGGGTTTCCGGGCTTTTCTCTGTTCTGTTCTTCATGTTTGTTTGTTTGTCCTCAGAAAGACCCTCACCACGCGCTGAAGGAGCTGGCCAGGATCTGCATCATGGCCGACTGCACCCTGGTCCTGGCCTGGAGGTGAGCGCCGCCTTCTGCGTCACACTCCTGCTTTTTCACGTCTGCGCTCTTCGCTTTTCGCCCTTCGCTCTTCGCTCTGCATCTGCGCTTGACGCTTCAGTGGGAATCTGCAAACACACAACAACAGTCAAACAATCAAACATTTAGACACACATTTTCATGTTTCTGCTTTATTTACATGATTATTTACACTGTGGATTCTGGAGTATTATCTGTGACATAAATCATGTTGTAGGGAGTATTATCTGTGACATAAATAATGTTGTAGGGAGTATTATCTGTGACATAAATAATGTTGTAGGGAGTATTATCTGTGACATAAATAATGTTGTAGGGAGTATTATCTGTGACATAAGTACAGTTGTAGGGAGTATTATCTGTGACATAAGTACAGTTGTAGGGAGTATTATCTGTTCCATACGGTTGTATTTGGCATTATTTCTCTGTGTCAGAGGAGATTAGGGTTGGTACTTTGCGTTGACGTCACTCTGGGGGTGTTCTACCTGTAGCTCTATGGTGAAATGTTTAGCAGTGATGCAAACACCGTCAGATACGAGTAGAATGAAAACATGTTGTTTTTAAACTCATGAAAACATAGGAAGTGGATTTAAACGTCACATTTTCACGTTCCTGTGATCATGTGATCATGTGATCATGTGATCATGTGATCATGTGATCATGTGTTCATGGTCCTGTTCAGGAGTTTGGTTTTTCTCACCTGTTGTTGTTCCAGTCGAGTCTTTCTGGTAAAACTGTTAAAATCCAGATCAGATGAAAGTCTAGTGGAGCTCCTGACAGAGTAGTGCCTTCAATTATCGTCACACTCCCTGGGGAATGTTGACGACATCAACTGCAAAACACTTTTCTTGACGTGTGTTTTCTGTGCTCAGTCCAGAAGAAGCAGGACGGTACCTGGAAACCTACAAGTCCTATGAGAAGAAGCCTGCTGACCTGCTGAAGGAGCAAGTGGAGAAGAACTACCTCTCCAAGGTCTGTGTGAAGCAGGGGGCCTCGTGCTGCAGGTTTCCCTCAGAACATGTTCAGAACTTCCACTTTAAGAAGAACTAAGGCGTTTTTCAGCAGACAACTTCCTTAAAGAGCATTATTACAGATTATTATGCTAAATCTACTTTTTGGAGATTTCTATCATGTTCTAAAGTTCCCTCATCAAAAACATCCCTGAAGAGGTTTGAGATGTCCTCCATGCATGTTTGAGTAATCTAGCGATCTGTCCTTGGCTCTGTTGAAACCCTCCTTATGGTTAGCAGTAAGACTCTGTACGAGGCTCCGCCCACAAGCCTACGTCACCCAAACACGACAATTCTCCAGAAATACACAAAAACATGACACAAAACTGTCCACAGCAGCCGGACAAACCTGATGTGAGGCAGGAGAGTTTAGTGTTTTCACAAGAGTAAAGAAACACTGATGTAAACATGTGATGAGTTCATATTCCACAGATCAGACATGTCAAACTCAGGCCCGGGGGCCAAATTTGGCCCACAATCTAATTATATTTGTCCCACGAGATCATATCAAATCTGTATTAGAGCTGCTCACCAGCTACAGAGGCTTTAGAGACATTATTTAAAATGTTATTATTTTATTAAATTATATTATTATATTATGTTCTGAATTCAATTTTTAAGCAAAACTATTATTAAACAATTATTTGAATTAAAAAAGGTTTAATATTACATTTCTCCAAAGATGAGAAAACATGCAGATGTTGTTGAAAATTTTCAATTAATATTTAATTTGACCCACGACTTAGTCCCAGTTTTTAATTTTGGCCTCTGTGAGTTTGAGTTTGACTCTCCTGCTGTAGTTGTCAGATCCTTGTGTTTAAACGAGCTCACGTGACCTTGTGTTTGTGTGAAGGTCACAGACTGTATGACCACAGTCAAGTCCATCAATAAAACCGACGCCCTCACGCTGCTCTCCACCTTCTCTGTAAGTGTCCAACATCTTTCTTCTACCAAAACCAAACACACGTTTCCTTTGATTAAAGCTGAGTTATGTATTTTTCATGTGAAGGCTCAGTCTTATCTCCATGGTAACATGATTGTTTCACTTGGAATATTCCACAGTGTGGCATTAAACACGTCTGTCTCTGTGACAGCTCGAGGCTGAGTCAGACGTGTGTTTTTAAAGTCGACCTGTTGTGTCCTACAAAGACAAAAGAGTTTCAACTCTCCAGAGTGTGAAACTCAGAAAAATCACTTAAAGTTTGTTTTGTCCAGACAAAAGTAAAACAGGTCGAGCTCCCAAAATCTGACAACTAGAAATATTTGTATGTGAAAAATATTGAGCTCAAAATAGTTTTCTGTCTTTGTATCATGAGCCAAAAATAAGTTCTTGTACAAAGACCAAAGGCAGAAACTGACCTGATCATTATTATTATTTGTTTGATTTTCTCCAGACTTTATCTTTTATACGAAAAACACGTCACCAAACTCCAGTCGACATGATGTTTGTCTGAAATGATTCAGAACAGTTTTGTATTTCCTGTTCAGTTCTGATCAGGATCGAGCGGCGACACTTTACACAGTTTGAAACACACGAGTGACTTTACAGTTTAGTGTGAAAAGTATAAATAAATACACACAAATACTTTCACTTTAAACATCACTGAAGTATAATTGAATACAAAGGTTTATTTACTTAATGTTTTCAGACCCTGACAACAAAAAGGAGACGAGAGGTTGGATTTTAAAATAAAATACACTTATGAACTAAATCACAAACAAAACACACACAGTTTCTGCCTTTGCACGAAAACTTATTTTTGTCTCATGATACAAAGACACACAAAGTCACAGGAACTGCCAAATAAGGTCAAAGGGGCTTTATGAGCTCAATATTTTTCATGATATTTATTCCCATGATAAAGAATAAACTTAAATACAAACAAAATGACATGAACTATTTTGGCCAAACATGATGTTACAGTGTTCGGCCTTCGGAGGGCAGTGTTGTACTTGTGTGTCTCAGTAGTTCTAACCTCTGACCCTGTGGATTATTCTGTTCTGTGACATTTTAAATCCGGGGCTGGGCAAAAATATAAAAGATTAATCACATGTTAAACACAAAACCAATTCATGAATTCAAAAGTAGAATATAGTGAGTTTTATTGTAAATGTAAATGAAAGTGTCACTGTTGCACAAACTGAACATTTGTTTCTCCAGCAGCAGGACACAAGTCTGTAAAGTCCAGGTTTATTCTTCTTCCTCTGGAGAATCTCGCTCCAAAAAAAAGAAGAGAACCAATTTTTATTTATTTATTTATTTGAGACTTACAGTTCAGTTTGTCAATTCCTAGATTTTGATTTCATGAATTGAATTGAAAAGTAAAGTTCATGTGATCAGCAGCAGGAAAATAAAGAATCAGTATAAAATTCAACTGAAAAAATCAAATCAAACCAAATACAAAACTGAAATGTATTTACACTGTCAGAGCAAGAACGCACAACCAGAAAAGAGAACGCACAACCAGAAAAGAGAACGCACAACCAGAGAACAGAACGCACAACCAGAAAACACAACAACCAGAAAACACACAACCAGAAAACACTTTAGTGCTTTTTGTCAATTCCTAGACCTTTTTTTTTTTTACTTTTCTGAACAAAACCAGTTGTTAAGACACACAACTTTCTGCTGAGGGAAACGACTGTAACATCATCAAAAGCTTTAAGGTCGTTCGTCGCTTTAAAACTAATGCCGCACTTTGGAACATTCCAGATAAAGCAGCAACATCTCCCACAGAAAACTCACCGCTCTGATGTGGTTTTTGTTGACGTTTTCAGTCTGTAGAGGGAATCATCCGGGCGTCGAAGGAAGATCTGGTCCTGTGTCCGGGTCTGGGTCCTCAGAAGGTCCAAAAACTCTGTCACATATTTCATGAAAAGAGTTTGTCGGTGTTAAAAATCCGGTTTGTTTTCGCAGGCGAGAAGACTCCACGACGTTCTCCACAAGCCATTCCTCAAATCCAAGACTAAAGACGACTGAACCGGACGATTTAAAAAAAAAAAAATAAATACACACACAAAAAAAAAAAAAAAAAATCTTGAAAAATTTTTTTTATCTGGAATGTTACGTATTTGTTATGAAAGTGTTTTGTACTTTTTTATTTAATCTGCTTAATAATCTTTGAACAGCTGTGAATAAATATTTTTGTATAAAATATTGAATTTGTCAAAAAATTGTTGTTGTTGACTGAAAACTCTTTTATGAAAAACAGAAGTTATAGTCTGGACTTGTGATGGGCATTCTGTTAAATTTTATTAATCAATCGTCGGGAGAATTCATGATCGATTTTCAATTAATTGAACAGTTTTCATTATTAACAATTAATAATAATAAACTCAACGTTTCCAACATATAAACAGAACGACTTTAGATCCACATCAGTCGTTTGACATTATCATGTGTTTAATTCAATTTTGACACATTTGTTTATGTTTTACACAAACTAAACTTAAAACCACATGACTTCATTTACATAAACTAATGTTTCTGATAAAATGATGATGATGATAGTGTGTGTGTTCTGTGTGTGTTCATGTTTTCACAGATCAGACGTTTGCAGGTTTTTCTTTATTTAACATCATTTCACTTTATTTCTTTTGCTTCTGTTGTGATGAAAAGACTGAAAAGTGTTTGTCTTTTGGACACGTGACTCAACTTTATGTCACAGTGATCAGGACACTGTGTTTACATGAACCAGGACCAAACCAGGACACTGAAAAAACCAGCTGGTACCCGGGACATTGTTGTGCTGTAAACACACTGAACCAGAGACAAATGTGGGACTGTGAGGACGAGACTCCAGTGTTTGTGTCAGACACACACACTCACACATTCAGTTTGTCCATTAAAAATGAACGTGATCGACCAAATTCTTAATGATCAATTATTGATTAGTCGATTAATCACGTCCGTCTCTAGTCTGGACTCCTGAAAAAACATGAAGCACGAATCCCCAATGTCCAGTTACTGTTTGTCTCTGCACACTGCACTGTTGGGAACCAAACTTAGTCCTGGTTTGGTTCTGGTTTGAGCCCAGTTTAGTCCTGATGTTGGACTTGCTCTGGTCCTGTTCTAGTCCTTATAATTTGGGTTCATGTTAGATACACAGATATATTGTTTGGCCCATATATGGACATTTTAGAGTATTGGAGAGAGAGGAGGAGGAAGAGTGTGTGTGTACAGTATATACAAAACACGCCCTGTGGACTTTGTTCAGGTGAAGTTTCTCTCAGGAATCGTCGTGTCTTCAGTCGCAGGTAAGAATCATCTTTAACTAGAACCTTCTTTAAACCAGTAGAACCTCATGACCTGGTGTAAATGACCTGGTGTAAGTGACCTGGTGTAAGTGTGACAGAGTTGACGTGTCTCTGCTGTAACAGTCTTTGACACCAGCAGTTCCAGGTTGGTGCACAGAACACTTCGAGGGCCGTCGCTCTGATTTCCACAAACGTCTTTTGGTTCAGATTTTTGTCCTTAAATCCACAGACGCAGGAGTCACCAAACTTTTCCTCTGGGAGTCACATCGTCCTGACTGTGACGGGGGTCGGGGTCGGGTCGGTCGTATAACAGAAGTGTATGACCTTAATGACGCAGATTATATTTGTTGAAAACAGCCAAACTTTGTTTACATCAGACAAACTGCACAAACACTGAACACAAGAAGAATCAGTCGTCCACTGATGTTTGAAAACTCCACACTGTCAACGTTTACTACTTTAACACCAGATATTTTACTGTCCTTAACTGTACTACAGTACTCTACTACAGTACTGTAGTACACAGTACTCTGTACTGCAGTACTCTACTACAGTACTGTGTACTACAGTACTCTGTGCGTGCGTTGACTGTCACTGTTTGATCTCGAGTTTGTCGGTGATGAATATTCAGCGGTAAATGTAAATACTTCATATAATAATGTAAATATAAATCAATAAAACAGTGTCTTGAAGTGCTCTTTTAGAGTGGACTGTATAAAAGCTGTGGGCGTGTCCTGAGGACAGAGTCTGGGCGTGTCATGTCTCGCCTTATTTATTGATTATAAACTTTGACAGGGCAGTGGAGCAGCAGAGGTGTGGAGCTCCAGCTTCTTTTTGGAAATAGACGAGCACAAAATGTGAATTATAAAACTTAATAAAGACTTTTTATGTTTGCAGAAAAATGGAGAACTCTGGAGCAGGACCAGGGTCTGGACCCAGGGCTGAACCAGGACTAAACCAGGACTATATCAGGTCTAAAACAGGTTCTGGCTCCAGCGGAGTCTCCATGAGCAGTAACAAGTCCAAAGGCTTGATCATCAAGTTTAAAAAAGACCAGAGTGGAGCGTCTGCACAGCTCAGGTCAGTGTCACAGTCACTATAAAAGGATTTCATAAAGTTGGTCGGACGGTCGACCTCTGCACCTCTCGACTTTAAGGTCTGTTCCATCAAAGGCCTTTAACAAATCATAACTGTACAACAGTATATTTGTGGCGGGGCTCTATTAAAAACTCAGACAAGATCAAAATTCCAAGTGCAGGTGGTTTTATTGTACCAGTGTCCAAAGTGCAAAAAAATCCCCAAAACAGTGCAAAAATATTTACAGTGAGCAAAACAGGGTCGAGTTCAGCTTTAACTGTCTCCTTTAATGTCCTTGTTCAGCACAGACGTTTCCTGCTCTGTAACCGGTGTCAGACTGATCAACAGCCAGAAACAGCTCCCCTTTAAACCACCTGACTCCTCCCACTGAGCAACACATCAAAATCATTATAAAGACACACAATTTCACAATAAACCTACCTTGTTTATGCTACTTTGAGCTCACAGTAATAATATACATTAAATGTCAAAAATATGAAGAAAATCATATTACATAACGCGCGTCACGTGATCAGCACCACGGTGCGAACAGCGCCTATTTCAACTACAGGAAACAGTGGCTCGGTTTGTCAGAGGCGCCGCGTCGGAGGAGAAGAGACGACGTCATCGCACAGGGAAGAGACGAGTATGAAACAAACGACTGTAACGAGCTCGAGTGTGAAGCCTGAGAATTAGTAACGGAGGAAAGAGGGGAAAAGGCGATAATAGTGAAAACGGTGCAGATGAATGAAACAGCGGGAAACGGGGAGTGAACTGGTGTGTGTGTGTGTGTGTGTGTGTGTGTGTGTGTGTGTGTGTGTGTGTGTGTGTGTGTGTGTGTGTGTGTGTGTGTCTGTGTGTGTGTGTGTGTGTGTGTGTGTGTGTGTGTGTGTGTGCGCGGGTACGTCAGTGCAGACCGCGGTTATGTGTAGAGGGAAAACACCACCGAAAATCATAGACAGACTGACTCCGTCACAATATTACATGTTTTTTAAAAGTTGTCAACATTCCCCACGTCACTGTGGGTCATTGGTGACTGGGGTCGCCCATTGACTCCCATTCATTTGTAGTTTTAACTCTGGCTCCTGCCTTCATGGGGGTTGGACACAGTCTGATGTCAGGAGAGTTTGAGGGACACGAGTTCTTTGTGCTACTTTTGTCAACACTGAGTCAATGAGCTTCACTAAATCAAACTTTAGTAAAATCCAGCTCCACAAAAGCTCTTCCCTCTGCTCCACTGCAAACATCTTTACATGTTGTTTTTGTTTTCAGGTAGAATTTAGAAGAGTTTTGTTTGAGTGTTTTTATTTCTGTTTTACAATGTCATTATTTAACACCACACAGAACGCACAAAGGTGTGTGTGTGTGTGTTGTGTGTGTGTGTTTGTTGTGTGTTGATGCTTCACACAAATCTTTCTTCAGTTTTACATTTCAAATAAAACATCTGTGTCTGTTCCTCAGAGACGACAGCCCCTATGGACCCACCACAGAGTCTCTGACAAGTGAAAACTCCAAAGACAAGAACCTAGACTTTAAAGACTCACATCAGAGGTACAAACTAAACCAGGACTGAACCAGGGGGTTCAGTCAAGTGTTAACGGAGGGAAACAGGGTCAGATTTTTGACATTCAAATGTCTCTTATTCAGAAACTAGAGGAACTATTGAAATAAGTAAAGTATCAGAATGTAGGAAAGAGTTACACTCCAACAGGGTCAAGTTAAACCTGTGAGATTCTTTCAAGTTCAACACAAAAAATTTAAAAACTCATGTCGGTAACGGAGGGAATGAAATATGCAGCACTTTTTGGTCAATAAATCCAAACAGTGATAACTCTTGGTTCTCACTTCCATATCCTTAACAAACTGGTTTGAATATTTGCTTCATATAGTTTTCTACCATATGGTACAAGATTAGGTTGAAAAACCTCTGACTTTTTGACTCATGAGATTTTTTATTGAAGAAAGTTCATGGTAACGGAGGGAAAAGTAACGGAGGGAAAATTGTACAAACAAGTAGAAGGTGCAGGATTTTACATCATTTGTGGCTTTTTTCTTCTGAATATTTTAATATTACTTCAAAATGAAAGAAACTATTTCTATAAAATATGTCAGTCCTTCCAAGAACATTTTTATCATTTTAAATACTTTTTTTTTTTTAAATCCTGTCCCTTCATCAACAGTTCAAAGATGGAATAACACAAGATATGATGAAATACAAACATTTATTTACATGATTTTCAGGTCTTTGAAATTTGGGAAATAATTTTTGTTCCATGTTTCATACATGGTCTGTTTAAAACATATGGAACTTTACAACCAAAAATGGAACAGAAAAAAGGTCAACAGTTTGATAAACTCGAGTACATATGTATCTGTTCAATACACTTTTATATCAGATTGAATTCACTTTTGGCCTTGATGTTTACTTCTGCTTGACCAGGCCCCAGGATTAAACCAGGACTAAACAGGATTGTTTTTATTGATTGATAGAGACGAGGATCTGAGCTTTCCCATTGGTCAGGAGCCTCAGGCGGAGCTGGACTCCATCTTCCAGGTCTGAACACAAACACACACAGACACACACACACACACACACACACACACACACACACACACGTTCATGTGTAAATGAATCTGCTGCTTGTGACAATGTTGGTTGTTTCTCAGATATTCAGATCAGAGTTTACAGTCTAATTGTAAAGTGCAGCTCCACATATGTTTTTGTTTAACACTAAATACCACAAAAATAAATAAATAAAAAAAAAAAAACACAGTTGATGCATTTTCACACTCCACCGCAGGACGAGGTGAGGAGGTGTGGACTCTACTGTAGTGGATAAAATAATGTCTAGATGAATCCATAAGAGAATCATGGTTTGTTGAAGCTCTGGCTCCAGATGAGCCGCTCTAAGTGCTGGCCTCCATGAGCTTCATTTGGAGCTGAGCTGTGGGTGACGTCACACTCAGAACACTTCTTCACACAGTGTGTGGTTCCAGGTTCTGGAGGAGCAGGTCCTGAGGTTTGTCCAACAGCAGCTGCAGAGGCTCCACAGGCTCCTGGCCTCAGATTACCCAGAATGCTCCGAGAGTGAGGAGGAGGAGAGCAGAGAGGTTCTGAACATCACCCTGGACTTCCTGAAGAGGATGGACCAGGAACATCTGGCCCAGCGCCTGAGAGACAGTAAGAACCTCCAGATGCCCTCCCATCCTCCTGTATCCCTGTGTGTCAGGTGCCCTCCCCGTGTGTCAGGTGCCCTCCCCGTGTGTCAGGTGCCCTCCCTGTGTGTCAGGTCCCTCCCCGTGTGTCAGGTGCCCTCCCCGTGTGTCGGGTGCCCTCCCCGTGTGTCGGGTGCCCTCCCCGTGTGTCGGGTGCCCTCCCCGTGTGTCGGTCCCCGTGTGTCAGGTGCCTCCCCGTGTGTCAGGCCCTCCCTGTGTGCCCTCCCTGTGTGTCAGGTCCCTCCCAGTGTGTCAGGTCCCTCCCGTGTGTCAGGTGCCCTCCCCGTGTGTCAGGTCCCTCCCCGTGTGTCAGATTTCCTCCTGTATGAAATATGTGACATGTTTGACATTCTAACTCTTGTGTGTTGTTTAAAGGGAGTAAAGTTGGATTCAGAGATAAACTGAAGTGTGATCTGCAGCAGAGGTTCAGTCGTGTGTTTGAGGGCGTGGCTAAAGCAGGAGACTCCGCCCCCCTGACCCAGATCTACACAGAGCTCTACATCACAGAGGGCGGAGCCTCAGAGGTCAACCAGGAACATGAGGTCAGACACGTGGAGACGGCGTCCAGGAGACCGGCCGCTCCAGAGACCATCACATGTGAAGAGCTCTTTAAACCCCGCCCACATTCACCACAGCCAATCAGATTAGTGCTGACGAAGGGCGTGGCCGGCGTGGGGAAAACAGTGCTGACTCAGAAGTTGAGTCTGGACTGGGCTGAAGGCCGGGCCCACCAGGACCTCCAGCTGCTGTTCCCCTTCACTTTCAGAGATCTGAACGTGCTCAGAGACACACAGTTCAGCCTGGTGGAGCTGCTGCACCACTTCTTCAGTCCATCCAAAGATCTCTGCAGCTTCCAACAGCTCCAGGTGCTCTTCATCTTTGACGGTCTGGACGAGTGCAGACTTCCTCTGGACTTCGGCCGAACCCGGGTCCTGAGCGACCCCACAGAGTCCGCCTCAGTGCACGTGCTGCTGGTGAACCTCATCAGGGGGAGCCTGCTTCCCTCCGCTCTCCTCTGGATAACCACGCGCCCCGCCGCGGCCAATCAGATCCCTGCTGAGTGCGTCTCCATGGTGACAGAGGTGCGAGGGTTCGCCGACCCGCAGAAGGAGCAGTACTTCAGGAAGAGGTTCAGAGACCAGGCCACGGTCGTCATCTCCCACATCAAGAGCGTCCGCAGCCTCCACATCATGAGCCACATCCCGATCTTCTGCTGGATCCTCTCCACAGTTCTACGGAAGCTTCTGGAACAAACAGAACCAGAGCTGCCCCGGACTCTCACACAGATGTACGTCCACTTCCTGGTGGTGCAGGCCAAAGTCCAGAACATCAAGTATCAGCAGGGATCAGGGGAGGACCTTCACTGGACTCCAGAGACCAGGGAGATGGTGAAGTCTCTGGGAAAAGTGGCCTTTGAGCAGCTGCAGAAAGGAAACCTGATCTTCTACGAGAGTGACCTGAGCGAGTGTGGGCTGGACGCTGCAGCGGCCTCAGTGTACTCCGGAGTGTTCACACAGGTCTTTAGAGAGGAGCCAGGCCTGTACCAGGACAAGGTCTACTGCTTCATCCATCTGAGTGTGCAGGAGTTTCTGGCTGCTCTTCACGTCCATCAGACCTTCTACAGCTCTGGAGAGAACCTGCTGGAGACACCACACTCCTCTGAGAGAAAAAGTCCAGACCCTGAGGCCAGAGATCTCCTCTGTCCCTCTACCGCTCTGCTGTGGACCAGGCCTTACAGAGTCCAAACGGACACCTGGACCTGTTCCTGCGCTTCCTCCTGGGGACTGTCTCTGCCGACCAATCAGAGGCTGCTGCAGGGTCTGCTGACTCACACAGGAAGTGACCCGACCAATCAGGAGACAGTAAAGTTCATCAAACAGAAGCTGGATGAAGAGGGTCTGTCTGCAGAGAGAAGTCTGAACCTGCTCCACTGTCTGAACGAGCTCAACGATGGCAGTTTGGTGCAGGAGATACAGAAGAACATGAGGAGATACCTCTCTGATGGAACCATGTCTCCTGCTCAGTGGTCTGCTCTGTCCTTCATCTTACTGTCCTCAGACTCAGACCTGGAGGAGTTTGACCTGAGGAAATACCAGGCCTCAGAGAACGCTCTCCTGGGTCTGCTGCCGGTGGTCAGAGCCTCCACCAAAGCCCTGTGAGTCCAGACTGTATTTAAACTCTTGTGTGGAGGTTCAGTCTCTAAGTCTCCCCAGTCTCTAATGTCCCTCTCTGTCCTCAGACTGTATTTAAACTCTTGTGTGGAGGTTCTAGTCTCTAATGTCCCTCTCTGTCCTCAGACTGTATTTAAACTCTTGTGTGGAGGTTCTAGTCTCTAATGTCCCTCTCTGTCCTCAGACTGTATTTAAACTCTGTGTGGAGGTTCTAGTCTCTAATGTCCTCAGACTGTATTTAAACTCTTGTGTGGAGGTTCTAGTCTCTAATGTCCCTCTCTGTCCTCAGTCTTTGTGGCTGTGGTCTGTCTCCTCACAGCTGTGCTCCTCTGGCCTCAGTCCTCAGCTCCTCCAGTCTCACACATCTGGATCTCAGTCACAACGACCTCCAGGACTCAGGAGTGGAGCTGCTGTGTTCTGGACTGAAGAGCGCCCCCTGCAGACTGGAGACGCTCAGGTGAGACGCTCCCATGATGCACTCTGCCCCCTTGTGTCCACATGAGTGTAATGCTGTGTCTTTAGGCTGTCTGGATGTCTGGTCTCAGAGAGGGGCGGGGCTGCTCTGGCCTCAGCTCTGAGCTCCGCCCCCTCCCACCTCAGAGAGTTCGACCTGAGCTACAACCATCCAGGACCCTCCGCCGAGCTCCTGACCGCTCTACAGGACCAGCGCCCCCTGCTGTCTGTCAGGTGAGACTGCACTGGTCTACTGGTCCTGGTCTGGTCTGGTCCTGGTCTGGTCCTGGTCTGGTCCTGGTCTGGTCCTGGTCTGGTCTGGTCCTGGTCTGGTCCTGGTCTCTGGTCCTGGTCTGGTCCTGGTCTGGTCCTGGTCTGGTCCTGGTCTGGTCCTGGTCTGGTCTAAACTGGACTTGTGTGTTTCAGGTTGGATCCTGCTGGAGAGCGCTGGATGGTTCCAGGTCTGAGGAAGTGTGAGTTTGGTTTTGTTTGATAAAAGTGTCTTTAGTTTGTCACATTTCTGTCTCTTCTGATGTGGTCCAAACTGAGGAAATGTTCAGGAGCTGCACCTCCAGAACAGATCACACCTTTACTGTTCACTGATACACATCTGTGAGGGAACAGCGCCCTCTTCAGGGTTTAGAGAAAATGTTCTCAATTCTGAAAGATGTTTTATCACATTCAGATGTTTTGTGTTTCAGACTCCCGTGACGTCCCTCTGGACCCAAACTCAGCTCACAGACTTCTGCGAATGTCTGAGGACCATCGCACTGTGACACATGTGAATGAGCAGCAGGAGTATGAAGATCATGGCGACAGGTTCGCAGTCTGGCCTCAGGTCCTGAGCTGCACTGACCTGAGGGAGTGCTGTTACTGGGAGGTTTACTGGAGTGGACGGGTTCAAATCGCAGTGAGTTGCAGAAGGATCGACCGGCGCGGACGGGGACTGGAGTGTGAGTTTGGACTCAATGATCACTCCTGGAGTCTGAGGATCTTTGATGGTGGAGAATACTGTGTCCATCACAACAGCGTCACAACACGACTCCAACGCCCCTGTCACTCAGAGAGAGGGGACGTGTCCTCTGGTGAAGGGGGCGTGTCCTCGGGCAGAGTGGGCGTGTTCCTGGACTCTGAGGCTGGAGCTCTGTCCTTCTATGAGGTCTCCTCTGATGGAGAACTGTTCCACCTCTGGACCTTCTCCTCGTCCTTCTCTGAGCCTGTGTTCCCAGGGTTTGGACTGTTGTCTCCAGGTTCCTCTGTGACTCTGGTGGACCTGAGCCGGGCCCTTTGTGTCTGAAAAACTGGGACTTTACCTGGACTTGACTTGGGTCAGTGTCAGAGTTTGTCACAGAGACAGACACTTTTATTTTCTTTTGTGTGAGGCATTTTCAACTTATTTAGTTTTATACTGTTATTATTCAGTTTTATTATTTTTATTGTTATTAAGCAAATTATACAAAACTAACATTTTATACACATTTTAAAATACTTAAACCAATTCAGAAAATCTTCCAACAGTGAAACAAGGACAGAAGATGTGGGACTCTACACCCACTAAACCATTCTTGGAGTCAGAAACACTTTTTCACTGAAATGTTCTTTAGTGTTTTTGTAACAAGTGTTTGCTTATTACCATGTAATAAATGTGTAACAAATGTGTAATTGTAATGACTACTGTGTGTAATTAGCAGAGTTGGATGGTCAGAAGATTCTAGATGAGGCTACAGGAGGCAGGGGCAGTAAATTAAGACAATGGACTAGTTGAAAATGAATAATGTTTATTATACAGAAAAAAGTGAAATAACCCAAAATGTACATCAGCTACAGCAAAACAAAAATCAACCAAACTCAAAATCAGTTAAACATCCTTGAGAACCCGGTGTGTTTACCCAGCGCGGAAAAACAGTTCAAGCTCCAGTAGAGTCCAGTGTCAGTTATTATGAGGAGGTACGAGGTCCGTGAAGCGCAGATGACAGAACAGTTGAGTAGTTTGTGTAGTTTGTGTAGTTTGTGTAGTTTGTGTAGCTGGAGGAGGTGGGAGACAGACGACACGCGGTGAGTCTCCTACCAGACCAGAGCTTCTCTCACAGGACAGTCCCTCGCTCGCCATCGGAGTAAACCAGTTTTTGGGCACCTGGTCTGTGTGCAGATTAGGGATATGATTCATTAATCGATAATTGATCATTAAGAATTTCATCGATTACGTTGATTTTAATGGACAAACTGAATGTATGTTAGTGTGTGTCGTGACCAAACAGGTGTGTACATGTGTCTCTGCATCAGAAGGAGCGAGACACAAACAGTGGGTCAGTCTGTAACGAACCGAAGCACAAATGTGGATTTAACCAGGATTTGTAGAAGAAATTCCACACTTTCCGTTTGCGTTGGGACAAGTGTGAGTCCATGTGCACAGTGTATAAAGCAGCACATATGTTTCTGTGTCCAGTGGGAAAAAGTTTTTCCAGGTGAGAGTCGCTCAATGTGGATGACGAGGCCCCGCCCCCCTCCCCCGTACGCTGTCCTGGTTTTGACAAACACAAATCTGGTCACACTGACCTGTATTCACCTGAGTCATGTCTTTTTAATCCAACACAAGTTGAACCACATCAGCGACACAAGAGCTGGAGTTTTATCTTCACTTAGTTTATGTAAAT
The DNA here is from genome assembly GCF_026225935.1 of Boleophthalmus pectinirostris. Taxonomy (NCBI): domain Eukaryota; kingdom Metazoa; phylum Chordata; class Actinopteri; order Gobiiformes; family Gobiidae; genus Boleophthalmus; species Boleophthalmus pectinirostris. The sequence goes on along the minus strand of NW_026570970.1, from coordinate 1,599,709 downwards.
TAGTGATGTGGTTTTAAGTTTTGTTTCTGTGAGATTTGAACAAAACTGAATTAAACACATTATAATGTCAAACAGCTGATGTGGATCTAGAGTCGTTATGTTTATATGTCGTAAAGTTGAATTTATTGATGCAGATTAGTGCAGATAGTAATAATAATGATGATCATTTTAATATAAAAACGTTCATGATTAATCGATAATCGATCGTTAATTCTTCCGACGATCGATTAAGAAAATTTCATCGAATGCCCGTCCCTAGTACACATTAAAAAAAACTCTTAGAACATAATACTGAGTGCGTATACATGCGCATGTAAATCATGTTTGTAAATTACAATCGGTCACAAGATTAAAAACCTCATGTGGAGCACGTTAGCATATGCTAACAGCTAGCATGCTAATGCTAAGCTAATAAACATGGACATGGCTCCATGGATCATGGACATGGGAGACATTAGCATTAGCATTAGCATGAAAAGCTAATAAGAACAAAGCCAACAATCAATAAACGGGTTTTCATTTGGAACTTACCAGTTCAGTGTTTTCAGTTGACAGGCCCAGCGCACATGACACCGTCACACATCAGGTCTGGTTATAAAAAGGTGTGAAGTTAAAAATGTGAAACATGAGAACATGAAATGTAAAAGTGTAAATGTACTGACCTTCAGAGCTCTGCCCCCTGATCCTCCCACGAGAGACGAGACAGACGTCAGGGACATTATATACTCTGTCTGATGACGTGTGATTGGATAATTGGTGAAATGGGCGGTGACATGTGGCACAGGGAAAAACCTTGGTTGGATCTGGACAACCGGATTGAGTTTTGCCCTGGTTACTGTCCCAGTTCTATTGTGGACATATGTGGATGTTACGTGCGGGTACATTGATTTGGATTTAGTTGTTTTTGTTCCCTTTTGTAGTTAGTTGTAATTAGTCTTTTTTGCATGATTTTTGTTTGTGGTTTGTTTTTGTGTGGCTGTGTGGAGCCTATAAAATCTGGCTGTTTTGCCCGTGGCGCTCTCTCTTGCGCTGCTCCTCCGCTCTGCTCACCTTGTGCGCTCCAGTCTCCGTGTGCGCACCCTGAGGGTGGCCTCGCCCCTGTCAGCCAGGTGCAGGGTGGGCTCCAATGTGCCTGCGTTGGCCATTAGCCTTTTGTTTTGACCTGGTGGGATAGTCTGTCCTGTTTTCGCTTTTCTTTTGGGTTCAGGTTTGTT